>NW_027116652.1:97958-100574 GCF_000696795.3 Halyomorpha halys | reverse complement strand
AACGTCGGACTTTTAAGAAAAATAAAATGTTTTGAGACTAAAATGGATAGAAATTAAATTATTTATTTTAAATAAATAATGTATATATATTTTTTTTAGTTTTCTCTTGGTATCCTTTACGTACATGTCTTGGGCCATCCTCATTTAGCCCAATTCCATTTTAACATATGAGCTTCATACCTGAAGTTTTTATTATTAACTTTGCGAAGAATACATTTATTTTTACTGTAATCCATGTCATACATATACGTGAATCCAGGTGAAACACCCCACTCCAGCCAAAGCTCTTTTATGGTTAAAAGGTAGGGTAGGGAGATTTAATAAAAAAATTTAACCATGTTATTTTTTTTTTTCCACGTGAGCCCCTGATAGTTCGACCCCCTCACTCCTCCATGAACCCGCCCCTGTTCAGGAATTTATCTATTTTCCAGCGCCAAGAAAAAATAAAATAAATGGCCCAAGTTGGTAGGAGTTTATAGTATCCATATTTGACATATTTTGATTAGTTAATACTTCGTTATGAACAGACTGACACCGCACCCGACCCTAATGGCTGGCCCAGCTCACCTGATCTAGTTTCAAGCCTGTTTGGCCTCACAGAGTTATCGCCGGGGTCCCGAGGTCCAGAGCCGTAAATCCGGCGAGTGGCAAACAGCATGATTTAGTATCGCCCCGGTTTAATAAGGGTCCTCCGGCAAAAAGTCCCCTCAACCGATTATTTCGACAAATTCACAAGAGTCATTCTTTTTCCATCCAGACGGTTCAGATGTGATTTATGGCTAACAGGCTAACAGTCTTCGTTCCGGCTGTAATCGCTCACAACTTTTTAGTTTGATTTTTTGAGAAAGATTTGTCAAGAAATTTGATTGGGCCTCTTTGGCGTTAGATCTTCTCGACTGTCGGAGCATTAGGCTTGTAAATCAGGCCTTTGTTTTTGTGTTATTCTTCAAAGAAATGTGACTTCAGTCTCCCCCCTCTTTTTTTTCTTTTTAAGTTTTAGTCTGTTTTACATACTTAATTTAAAATAAAAGAAACACTGAAAATATATATCTAATATTTCGCATCAATATATAAATTTAGTAAACATTGGTAATACCTAATTTTTTAGAAGTAAAAATACAAGACGGTAGATTTAAAAAAAAAATCAACAATTTTTACATTTTTTTAATATAAAACTTCATTAATAAAAATCAATAATGAAAATATATCCAAATAGTCTCAACCTTTTTTACTAAATTATACCACAAGTCCAACGTTTCGTCCAATCTGACCATCATATACAATCTTAATTTTAGTTTCACAGTCTCAACGTATATTTACAAAACTTTACAGGCTATTATGCCTACATCAAACTAAACCTGTATTTCTCACTATGGCATTTAATAATACAATTTATTCTTTGCAAACACTGTTTCATTCTATCACTAACTTATCACAAAAATATTATTGTTTTATCAATAATATTAGACGCTATTCAATAACAGTTTGGAATAAAATTTTTTTAAAGAATTTTACTCGGCATTTTCTGGACCTTACTAATACTATTGTTGTGATAAATTAGTGGTAGTGAAGTACAGAGATTGCAAATAATAGATTTTGTTATTAAATTAATTATAATGACAAATACAGGTTTAGTTTGATAAATAAATGTTAAGGCTGTAAACTAAAATTAAGATTATTCTATTAGAGTACTACCAATGGGTAGTTTCTCTCCACGCCTGTAACACTCCAATTTAACAGAGATCAAATTTACTAAATGTATTTATAATGTAAAGTTGTAAATAGCAATCAATAAATAAAAAAATAAGAAGATTATTCTTGATGATGGCCAGATGGGCCAGAACGTTGGACATGTAATATGTTTTAATAAAGAAGGTTGAGACTATTTGGATAATTTTTATTATTATTAATTAAACTACCAATCTCGGACAAAACAATAAAAATTTAAAACAAAACTTGATATTTCAGTAAAATATCTTTATTTTTTGTTTAAGAATAAAATTTCAATTTATTGCCTCAAAACGCTATTCAATAACAGGTTGAGCTGAAAAATCATTTAAGAATTTATCTCAGCATTTTTTGGACTTAAAAAATATATCATGGATATCAAAAATACGCTAGGTAGTGTCCCTAGTTGCGTAACTGGTATAAGACCAAGGGAAAAATTAAAATCAAAAATAGCTTATCAGTTAAAACTTTCGAATTACAAACAAACAGAAAATTCAAAAGACATTCTTTAAGATCTGTTAAAAAAAAAAAAAAATCCATCTTAGATTGAAAAAGGTTATTTAAAAGAAACTAATATTATTACTAATGATTCAGGACCTTTACAAGAATGTGGGAGTAAAACAATGTAGATTTGACTATCCTTTGATAAATAAATAAATAAAATTAAAAAAAAAAAATAATTTAAAAATGATAATATTTCTCCACCAAAAAAGAAAAGTAAGCCAAATTCATATTTGTCAACATATAAATTCATAAACTATTTAAATATAAATATAAAGCATTGCCAAAAAACATGGCGTCTTAAACGTTTTAAAAGTATTGAGATAATTTTTCCATAAATCCGTTAATTACTTCAAACACTGTAAACCTCCAAAAACATTCCCGATG
>NW_027116652.1:96009-96646 GCF_000696795.3 Halyomorpha halys | reverse complement strand
TCATGTCAAATCAACACAATTTAGAACTTGAGCATCTCAGATTTTCTTCCAATCTGGATTATCTCTTTAGGAAGTCTGGTGAGTCAATTCATAAAATTTTTTTTGAGGTTAATGACTTCCAGTTTAATGAAATTTTTATTAAAGTATCATGACATGGTACAACGTTTCAGGACCACTGTTCCATATTTATGTACTTTAAACCTCACAATATCATATAGGAAATCATATCACAATTTGTGCATCTTCTGGGCTGTGCTAAAGAGTAGTGAAGATGCAAAATAAAAATTTCATTAAACTGGAAGTCATTAACCTCAAAAAATTTTTATGAGATTTTCTTCCATTTTTTACAGGTTTTGTGCAGGTATCCTAGTTGTTCTTACCTTTTATTAAATAATACACTATTTGTATCAAATGATAATGTAGGGGTTCCGCCATTATCCTACTCGAACTAAAAGGGTGGGAACCACTCGTTTCAGTAATCGATATCTAATAATCGATATATAATTCAGAACAGTGTCACTATAATTGGCAAATATCGAACTGAGATAAATCCACTTTATGTGAATTATCGTGACTTATTCTCAATTTACACTAGATATCTCATAGAAGCCATTGTGCTCAGAACTTACTGTCACCT
>NW_027116652.1:91426-94404 GCF_000696795.3 Halyomorpha halys | reverse complement strand
AAAAAAATATAATAAAAACATTGTAGTAGTCAGGCCGACACAACTTCTGGAAATGAAATGATGTATTAAAATTTTATTGATAATGATTTTATTTTACAAAAATACAATACTTCTTTTATTTATTTTATAATTTAATTACAATTAAAAATATTTTAGTGAAGAGAGGATAGATAGTTGGGAGTGCGGCCAGAAAAACTTATTTAATAGAGCGAAAGTTTCGGCCAGAATTTCTTGCCTTCATCAAGGCTACTAGTAGGAAATCGGAAATCTCTGAATCATCGGAAATCAGATTTCAGATTTATATTAGCTACTTTATAATGAGTATTATTATTATTTTTTTTATTTATTTATTGATATTTACAACTGTATAAAAAATACAAGTAAATTTGATCATAATGACATAATGATATAACATATGTATATAATATATATAATATGATATATAACATATGATACAGGATGTAGAGAAACTACCCAGTAGAAGAACTCTAAAAAGTATTATTTAAAAAAATATTATTGATTACGTTATTCGATTTTTAAAAAGGGTAATATTCTTTAAAAATACCGTTTATTACCATTTGTAGTGTAATTGAATTGAATTTTGTTTTTCCAAAATAATATATTTTGTATCTTTTTTCAGTGATTAAAAATTATTTTCCTCGGTATCTAAATACTCATAGTATATGGAGAAAAAACTAAATAAAATTATGGTGAAAATTTTAGGTTACTAAAAAATGCTGTATTTGTAAAATGCTTTAGTATAAAGCAAAAAAAAACTTGGATTTGTTTTAGTTATAGCTCCATTTGTTTTTCCCAAACAGGCAACTAGCCCTGATGAAGGCTAGAAATTGTGGCCGAAACTTCCGCTCTATTAAATAAGTTTTTACAGTTATTGGTGTTACTCTCCCAACCATCTTCTCTTTATATATATTATCCACGGTCAACTATGTTCTCATCATTAAATCTATATTTTTTTTTATTTATACTATTAAATCCCGAAATTGTATTTTACATAATCATTAGTAAAAGTTGGATATTAATTGGAATAATACGACAATTCTGAATCATGTGCAGTGTGCAGCTACAAATTTTAGTTTTCCAGATATTATTCTAAATTCAAAACACTTCGAGTGTTAAACGACACTACTACCCCTAACGTTTCATCTCAAGCGTTATAAAATTAATTTACTCCCGTATGTAGATATAATATATATTTTCTTGAGTAGATAAATAGTAGAATGTCGGTAAAAAGTTTCACTTCAATTATGCAGCTATTTTGAACAAATAATAATAATAAGTTTTCAATAAAATAATTTAAGTTTTTGGACTTCGAAGAGACGACTAACTTTGAATCTTCAAGAATTCTAGCAAGATATATTTTTTTAATTTATTTATTTTTATAATTTTGCAACAATAATTGATAGAAATTTTGAATATTATATATTGTTCCTTGTTGTTTCAAATTCTATATTTTTTTGCACGTAAGGCTTTTTTTTCTTCTTCACAAAACGGTGCAGAGGAGAATAGACAAGAGGGATGCAGCGTACTGTGTAGGTCAGAGCTAGAAAACGTGACCCACACGGAAGCTGGCAATTTAACTCAACTGTTACCGCTGAGGCTATAGTAAAGCACGTTTTAAGGCTTCATAAAACTGCGGCACTGGGAACTGCCGGAGGCCGTTAACTATCCGCGATACCTGTACGCCCAGGAGCACGCACTCAACCGACTAGAATGTCAACTCCAACCATAAAAATCATTATCAACAATCATAGCTGAGAAGATCCAGTGATATCCCACTTCGACTACAGAACATAGTAATAATAACTCTAGCCACGCAGATAATATTAAACTCCTTATCTTCTTCACAAAATCTAAAAATCCTCCCATTTACGTTTCAGCTTCTCCCCTCCCGCTATTTATTACATGTTCCCGTTGGTTGAAAGCAAACCTTCAGGTACTCCCTCATCCAGTCGCTGATATGGCAAGTACTCAGAGGATCTTAAAAATCGTAAAAAAAAAAAAAAGATGATCTATTATAAATAGCTGCTGATATTTGCATAAATATGTTATGACAAGGTGACCCTGAAGATTCCGGTTATACTTAGTAACAATTACTCCTTGCATCAAACCTAATATACTTCACAATTTATATGAGTATACGTTATTTACTATTTTTTTAAATTTAATAACTAAACGACTAACATGAAATCCTCATACAAGATCTAAAATAAAAGAAACTGCTTGTAGATTACAACATATAAAAAACCGGTCTAAACCTCCAACTAATTGTAAAAGACTTATTTATATAACTATAATCGGGAGCGCGGTGGCACCGTGGTAAGACACAATGCTACTAGCTCCGAGGATGCTAAGAATCCGAGCTTGAATCCGGCTGGGCTGAAAATGGTTTTCTGAGCTTTGAGAGTTGAGCTTTAGAGCATCACAAAGCCATGGAATTCCTCTTGTATACGATCTTTACAATAGAAAATCCTTCATAAAATCTCCAATGCTACTTACGTAAAAAAAAAAAAAAAAAATCATTAATAAATCATGATTGGAATATACCATATATCGCCGATTTGACCAGAATAAAATGTCAGTCCTTCTGTCGTAAATTTCCTAACAAGCTGACTGGTTTCTCACCTTGCTTCCTCTTCAATGCCGGATAATTCTCCTAGGCACCTGAAAAGAAGATGTCCTCGAGACCTTCGAATCTAGAAACTGTATGGGGGTTAGTAAAACTATTTATTAGTAACCAATTAGCAATAACCCCACTTTCCAGGGCTCCGTCAGGGCTGAATCCTGGAGATTTTGGAATCAGAATTTCACCAATTTCGCAACGTTGGTTATTAATAAGTAGAGCCGTTTGTAGCTGAGAGAGTTGAGGCATAGGTCTTTGCATTGTCGGAACTGCAGCGGCGCCGGTTAGAATCCGGCCTGAGATGTCGACTTTTATTCCTATGGTGATCTCACGAAAT
>NW_027116652.1:85548-86194 GCF_000696795.3 Halyomorpha halys | reverse complement strand
GATGATAATGTTATCAATAAACAATCCAATTCCTTTAGGCTTTGATTTCCACTCCTTGAGGTTAATGAATTCCCCAGCAGGCGAGCTGATTATCTTTATCAGTAGTTGAAGAAATTCTTCAACTTTTCTTCCTTATTGGATATATTATTTTATTTTATAACGATTAATATTATAAATTATTATTAATATTAGTCCTACGACGCCCCAGACGAGAAAATAGAAAAAAAATAGATCGTATCATTCTCTTCTCCTTTTTTTATTTAATTGTATAAAAAAAAAGCAAATTAACAGAATAAACATTTTAAGGTTAAAAAAAACAAGTATTTGGGGATAATTTTATCGTAGAACGTGTTTTGCCACTCAAAATTTGATTTTTTTCATAGGATTAATTAGTGACAATGGCAAATTAAATTATGAAAATTCTATTTTTTTTCATAAAATGAATGTTATAGCTAAAAAAAAAAACCTTAAATATTATATTTTCAGCTGTCATGGAACAATTGATCCATAAATTCAAATGATTTTTATAAAATTTTTTTGGAAAACAAAAACTATACTTTTCTGTCCGTCGTCTTTGAAGCTCCATACCCTTATAGTATTAAGTAAAAATCGCTGTTCTATGTTTTTGTTAAATAGTTTCAGAGTT
>NW_027116652.1:82616-83551 GCF_000696795.3 Halyomorpha halys | reverse complement strand
AAGGTAAACATAAATTCCGAAAACCGCTGGTCTGATTTAGTATATAGTAGTGGGATGGGTGTAGTATTGATTCCACCAGATTCGGTCAACTAATTTCCCTTACTCTCTTACCCATTCGAAAAAACTTTATTTAAAGCATTTTCTAATAAATAGAAAAATCTTATAAAAAAAAACTTAAAAAAAAAAAAATCGAGAAATAGTGAAAAAGTGGCTAAAATTTTGAATCAACGAAAACCCTCCGTGGTAGCCTCACTTATCATGGCTAAGCTCTCTTTGTTTCATTAATATGTCGAACAATGTTTCTTTTGTTCTGAATGACGGTGCGAAACTGAACGAATTTTAAGACTATTCCGAAGATTCATAAAAGCTTTCGTTTCACAAGTAGTTTCATAAATGTATAGGAAACAAAAAGATGTAAGATGTAATCTCAACCACCTCGATTGTAGCAACATAAATATTTTTTATGTATGGCGTATTTAATGAGCGATACGTTTTCGATGACCTAACATAAAGTTACTTGCTCTACTGTAATTCAATTAAGATACACAAAGTTTACAAAAA
Organism: Halyomorpha halys; assembly: GCF_000696795.3. Taxonomy (NCBI): domain Eukaryota; kingdom Metazoa; phylum Arthropoda; class Insecta; order Hemiptera; family Pentatomidae; genus Halyomorpha; species Halyomorpha halys. Next base: position 82,990 of record NW_027116652.1, on the reverse strand, counting down.
AAAAAAAAAAAAAAAGATAAAGCGTGAAGAAAGACTAGAAGTAATCTAATCTGTGGTAGTGACCTGACAGAGCAAGAGAGGTGAGTCAGGAAGGTATTTCTGTTTACTAACAATACCGCTGCACTAAGGCAAACAGTACCTCCCTATCTGGGCCACTGTGTCTCGCTCCAGCACAATGAGATCTTTACCTTGACCCTTCGGATATCCTGCTCCAGATTGGAAGGAGGATCAGCTGGACAACTCAGTTCCAGCAATGAGATAATGTTCTGAGAAAATTATAAATCTAATCGACAGGTGTCCGTCCAATCTCATTTGACTAATCGTGACAAACGTTTCATCTAAGACTAGAAGAGAAGTACAACTCTACCTGGATT
>NW_027116652.1:68253-80144 GCF_000696795.3 Halyomorpha halys | reverse complement strand
AGTCATAATTATGCTGTGTATAAGGCAACCCAAAATGTTTAATAAAGTGTATTTTTCTTTTTATCTTCTTCACCACCACTTGTGCCGTTTTCCTACAATTAATTATATTCGGTCAACAAACAATATTCCACATTTAAATAAATAAAAATCAAAGTATCATATTAGAGAAATATCGTCTCAGCCATCGTTTTCAAGAATACCCATATAATTTTGTCACTGATAATTCTTTGTAAATAAATTAAATTTTGTTTTCGGACTAGCGATCCGTATATCAACTACATGCCAAAATTTTGTTAAATTATATCGTTAGTTTAATGCAAAAAAGTGCGATCAAATAAATTCCTGAAGAGTATATTTTGTATCTTATCAGTTATGGAGAATCGTTTATAAATAAAAACTCAACAATGTGTTATATTTTTGAGAACCTGGAACATTCCTTAGTATCTTATTTAAGCTAGTAAGTATCAATGACCATTAAAATGATAATTGCCAACTCTTGGAGTTAGCACTTTTACACAACACGGATAATACATATATTTCCTATTTCACATCAAAAGGCCAATATTTTCGGATCTGATATTGAACATAAATGCAAGAACCCTAAAAAATTTGACTTCGGTAACGTGGGATACCAAATCTGTGATAATTAAGTCATGAGAAAAATGTAAGATTTTTTTAGGCTTATCAAGTTCCTAAATCTGTGTAATAAGGCCTATGATTAATTTTAAGGTTCTTAAAAAAATAGAAAACTGACGGTACAAAACTTTTTTTTTTTATACTGTTTTTGAATTCAACTCCCGTCTGGCAACAAAAACATAAATATAATATAAATTTTATTCATTAATTATTCTTAGTTGTTTAAAATTAATATTGCACATTTTAATCTCCAAAATATTACTAGTTTTATTTTATTTCAAATAATTAACCATCCATTATTAGTTGGTAGCAATAAAGAATGAATAAATATAAAATATGAAACAATTTACTAATTAACTAAAGAAGAAACATTTTGATAGGTTGTAAAAAAAATATCTGGAAATAAGAGTAGCAATAGCAATAATATAAATGTATGTGTTCTGAAACGAACAGAAATTAATGTCAACACTAAGTAGGGGAGTAAGTAAAATTCGTGTGATGTGCGCACCTAAATATATTTTTATTTTCTATAACGAATACTGGTTAAATTTATTTTATAAATAGACTTGGTATCAATGACGGCAATGCTTTATCCCAGGACGTTAACCAACAACTGATCCTCCTGTCGTAATCCTTCCTAGGACGTGAAGGTTCCTGCGGCTCTCGGACGGATTCTAAATATTCCAACTAAAGAGCCAAGGGCCGGCCGAATTCCTAAGTGGCTTTGAATGGGAGCCATTAAGGAGGAAAGTGATGACTCGATCGATGGCAAATGAAAAACAAACAGGTTTCCGCTGATGACAGTGTGGACCGGGGCAAAGGGGCCGCCGCTGCCGGTGCGAGCTCAGCACGCCCGGGGTAACTTGAGTCGGGGGCCGCATCAGCTCCAACCTTAATATATATCAGCCTCATCTTCATTATAGTTCTCAACTTCCACATACAGCCGCTAATTAAATTAATAATTATAAAACATAACTATGGTTAAACTGGACTTAGTGATTCTACAAAACGTAATTGAAGACTTGAGAGGAAGAACATGTGTGACATTTTAGGAAAAAAACTGTTCCTTTCCTTTAAGTTATAAGTAAAGACCGTATTTTCAAGCAATGGCATATTTTGTTTCCTGCCTTCAAATTCTTCAAAAACCTGGACAGAAATTCGAATCATTGAAAACACTTATTTTTTATTAAATAAATCAAAAATTTGTATCCTTTTTTGTCTCAACACTTTTTATTTTTTACCAGTCCAACGTTCCGGCCATTTTAGCCATCCTCAAGGACATCTTCAATTATAATTTCTTCCTCACATTAATTTAGAGTTACTTTTGCAGGCTATTCTGCCCAGGTCATTCATTTATTATAAATTAAAAGCCTATTTTTTAAATTTCAGGTTAGGAGTCCTCTGTTTCGGCATTCTGATGACGTTTTTTTTTGTCACTATAGTTGTTAAATAAATAACTTTTAATTTCACTTAACCTGCATATGAACCATTCAGTTGACGACTCCATAAAATCATTCTTAGTATTTATCAATATTAATTCTATAATAATTAAGCAATGAATGAATGTTTAAGAAAAAACTTTAAAATGCTATGCTTTTGTTTTTCTACTATATTATCTGTTCTGAAACTAGAGTAAGTTAATTTGAAATCAAAGTAGGCCAGTAGGTGAAAATTGTGTGATGCGCGTAACGCACCAGATTATTTTTTAAGGTTATTTATTTCATTTGGAAGAACTGAGTTGATCCTTCTCCCTTAGATCGTTTTCTATCAAAACTGAAAAAAAAAATTATCATGCAACATTAGATTAGGATAATTTTTCATCTAATATTTTCACCTTTCCTTAAACATTTTACAAATTAAAGTGCTCTTTTGAAAATGTAATAAATATTTTAAGATAAATACAAAGCTAAAAAACGATGTGAATATAAAATTCAGAAAATAACTTATGAAAGCACTTATGCAAAAAAAAAAAAAAAATGTAAAATAACTAAATTGTACAATTCGTGATCTTGCCAAGCAAACAGAAATATCATGAGCATGGTTTCGATTTGCGCGAACTAAGGTCGTAACATCGACTGGACAGTGCTTGCCACTACATTATTGAGGTCGCTGCTGGTTCCTAATTATAATCTAAATCGATTGATCATTTTGTATATTTAATTAGTGAATTCAACTTGGAATCCTCACACAAGACTGAAAAGTCAGGAAACTGCAAGTCGATTCCGACTATTACAGCACTTAATAGATAAACGGTCTAAACTTCCAATTCATTACAAAAGACTGATCTACATGACTGTAATAAGGCCAATCTGGACATACGGAGTTGAGCTTTGGGGCTCCACTAAATCATTGAATTCTTCTCGTATCCAATCCTTACAATCCAAAATCCATCCTAAAATCCTCAATACTACTTATTTTATCACAAATAAAATCATCCATAAAGACCCTAATGTTCCATAAGTAACTGATCTATCCCGAGCCAGATATCAATCCTTCCATCATAAACTCTCAAACAACCCATACCCACAAGTTTCTAACCTTTCTTCCTCTTCCATTCCTGACAATCCTCTGAGGCGTATGAAAATAAGATAGGCCTTAAGATCTTCGAATGTAAAACTGTAATTAGTTTGCTATCAATGGGTGGTTTCTCTACATGCCTATATTATACCATAATGATATTACATCAAATTTACTAAATGTATAATAGAAAACAACGTTAAATTGCCACAATATAGCAAAAATTGCACATTTTGCAAATTTAATCTGGTTCGATAATTGATAAACTTTTTCTAATAAATTGAAAGTTTCTCGTATTTGTCTCGTGAATACACGAAGTAGTGTAAAAGATGAGCAGAGTCATTTCATACTTGTGTGAGAGTTTTCCAAATGAATTTGGTAGTGGATCTATCCTATAGGGATAAGTATAATACTATTAAGGGATATAGTATCAGGACCAAGTGTAGGTTAAGTTTAAGTTAAAATATTCCTGGCCGATATAGCTAGTTGTAGAGGTGGGCAGGTTCGTAGCTAACGTATGTTTAGCCTCTGATAAGGGCGGATGTAAGCGGCTCAGGTGTGTTTGCTCGCCCGTGAGCCCACATTTTCCATATCTCTCCAGGCCGGTGTACCCTTTACGGGCAGTTACCTCCAAGGCTTAGCCCAGGATCTTCTCGTCCGAGGAATGTACGTTAATTACTGGAAAGAAGAAGTCTAGCTGGAGGCGGAAGGAGCCTTATCGAGATGCAATGGGCTGTTTCGTAACGGAAAATGAAACGTCTCAAATAAATCAACAGACAATTTTGAATTATATTTTATACATACAATATGAGTTTTAAAAGTTTAATATATTATAAAACAAAGACCTCCAAGTAAATTAATTTATTTATAAAAATATATGCATACAGTAAAACTTAGTTTCTCTTAGAATTAGTGAGATGCTCGGGCGCTGGGCAGGAGGGTGGGCGATACACAGTTCGATTGGTGGAATTTTATTAGTGATAGAAAACTTTGTTCCATGTACTGGTACTGGTGGGGTCTAGTCCGGCTAGTGGGTATAACGGTCCTTATTACCAACCCTTGGGGGCTACATCCATCATACATACATCATTTCTCAAGACTGCAGAGAGATGAATATTAACTGCTTCAGATGGGAATCGAACCCATAACTTCCGAACCGGTAGCTCTTGGACCCAGGACCCCAACGCGCACGTCTTTCACATTTCTTTTAATGTACATTTTTAGTATAATGTACAAGTTACAAGTAACACTTGCCATTTGTGGCCAAGGGAGTTAAGACGTTTACCTTGCCTGCCTCATTACTACAGCGACGCTAGTTCGATTTCGGCCTGAGAGGTTCGACTACTATTTCGTGATGGCCCCACAAAATGAAATATATCCCTAACCACAGTTATAATAGGTTGGTTACCTATAGATTGTCCTCTTCTCCTTTTGTATGTCAGAAATGGCCTGAAAAAGAATAATAAAAATTTTTTACAAGAACACAGAAAGCACGCTGTTGTCTAATAAAGTGTCTGATGGTGACAAAATAAATAATAAAATTGAACAAAATTATTATTTATTTTTTTAATTCTCACTACTTTTCGTACGCCATTCAGAAAATATCATTTTGGTGAATGATTTTCCGTAATGTGCACAACGCTAATGCATATATTATTTTCCTTGGATACCTGTAGTTTTTAATACGAGTATATTAAAATTTTAAATAGCACATACTCTTTATGTGTATATACTTGGTCTTATTAAATCTTATACCTAGCTAAACCGCAGACATTATTTCCCAACCTATTTGGTCCTTTCGTTTCTATCCTTATTTCTTACTTCTTGGGTTACTTGCGTTAATGTGCGCATTTTGACGAAAAAATAAAGGCTAAAATAATACTACAAACTAAAAATAATTAGTCACTAACTATGACACCTCGGCAGGTTTCAGTATTCAGGGACAATATCACGTAAGTGCTGTGTTGTTATTTCAATCCATTATGTAACAATATTAGTCACTGATTATTTTTTAGCTAATTAAGCGTAGTTCTTTTAAGGGTCATATCTGAAAGTAATGAATATTTAATGATATAATTAATTACTCACACCATCAATAATTTGACTAAATAAAGATAAATAAAAAATAAATTGCATAATAGCATTCCACTGAAATTATTTGGTAAATTGAAGAATTTCTAAAATATCATATTTAAATTAGAAAAAAATAATTATTGAATTGCCAATTACAATACAATACAATTTATAATACATTAGCCACTTTTAATAAAGTTTTCGCAATTAAATGAAATAAGTTAGCTATAATTTTAAATTTTTATTATAATTATAATATTTTTATTTAAACAAAATAAAATTTAGAAAAACTGATGATTTCTAGATTCAAGCAACCAAATGTTGACATATTTCGAAATATCAGTTTAATAAAGTCGAAATTCATCTTTGGTAAATATTCAGTAAATTAAACGAGTATCCTCAACCTGCAAATTTCAATTGTCTCTTTTTAAGAACGTTAAATTCAACAATTTATCGTCTGTTCAGATTAACTTTAAAAAATCCTGTATATTCGTTTTCTTATAAATATGAGATTTTATCTAGCAGATTATATCTAGCAGATTTTATCATCTTATTCTGTATTTGTAAAGGTGGTTTAAAAAAAATCCTACAACAAAGTTTTTTACTAAGTCTCAACCGATTAATTTTGTACTAAGCATTTGTTACTATAGGAACCAGTTAATTCCCTCCAAAGGCTATGCTAACTAACTAATTTGTACAAGTTGTTTGCGGAGTCCCTCCGGGCAACCGTACGCCACTAATAGATGTATCATCTGCTTTCGACTAGGCCGGTCGTAAATCTGCCACTGGCCCCGAGGGTTGTGACATGTCCGACGATATGCGACGCCTTCTCGTCTTTCCTAAGAACCCTACTGGTTTGAGGGGTTACATCTGATGCTAACTGGATGGGGAGGTACCGGAGTCGGTAGTGTACCTGAGGATTTTTCGGCTTACAATCGTGTATTTTGTTTTATCTTCATTAATTGCAAGCCGAGTTCCTCTGCTTCTCTTAATAGAGTCTTTGCTTGCCATCTTGATTACTTCCTAGGATCACAATGTTATCCGCGTACGCCAGGACTTTTTGTTATTTTTCCAATATGGTGTAATAAATACAAATATATTGTGCTACAATTTCTTTTCTAATTGTTCAGAATATCAGTCTTCAACTCGCCGTCTAGTTTGAATTTTTTTCAACTATTTAGGGCTAAATTTTCAATTCGTAGTAAAATAAAATGTTAACCGGTGATCACTAATTTTTTTTTTTATATAATAGAGAAATGAATTTAAATTTAAACATATATATATTTTTTTTTTCGTACCCTCCTGTAAAGATTTTATTTGGTATTTAGTACGTACATATAGGAGGTATGCTATATGTATAGCTGGGTATGAAGGATACCTTGGATTGCCTTTTGGCATTATAAGGTTAGGTGAGGGGTCCAATGAAGGTTGTAAACTGGGTTGGCTTACGCTAGTGGATTATTGGAACGGGGAGGGGCCGTTCCGCTGGTAAACATAATAATTATGCTAACACGAATAAACTGAGACTTATACAAGTTATCCAATGTTTTGCAACTTTATCGGGAATATGATTATTTAGAGTTAGATAAAATAGAACTGATTCCGCAAGAGGCAGATAATAGCGATACATAAAGAAATGGCATTATCGATGAGAACTTCTAGGTGGAGCGGACGGCTCGATGGAGTGCTACAACGAGGGCCGGGAGTGCGTGAACTGCGGGGCGATCAGCACACCGCTGTGGCGCCGCGACGGTACCGGCCACTACCTCTGCAACGCATGCGGCCTCTACCACAAGATGAACGGCATGAACAGGCCTCTGGTGAGGCAGCCCAGGCGACTGGTAAGCCCCAGCAAATCCTAACAGCCGCAAAGACTTTTAAGGTTATGAACCCCCAGCTTTTGTCCTCAAGTTTAAACCACATTTTTCTACATTCATCCTCAACCCTCCAAAGACGAGATGTGTACGCCTTTGCAAATATTGGCTCAAGAAGGTCGTACACATACTCACATAGCTAATTTATCTATAGTTAATCTTAACATTAACAACGTGGACTATTGTGGTTTAGACTTAACAAAGTTTTTCTTTAGTAACCATAACCGTAAAAGTTTTGCTATCGGCGGTGGAGAGCTGGGGCGAGCCGTGGCTAAGATAAAATCCATTAACGTAATCCCAAATTGTGTGTTGCAGTGGCTGGTGTTAGTGACGGCTACAAGCCACAGTTATACCAGGCGTCCCCAGCTCTCTACCCTCGATCTCAAGTATCCTCTACTTACGACGACAAACCCAACAGGCGGCTGGTAATTTACTTTATTTCATTATTTTAACAAGTAGTTTTAAGTAATAATTATTATTTTTAGTATTTGTATTCATGAGATAATTTTCATGGAAAGACACAGTGGCGTACCCAGGCAGAGAGGTATCCATAGCTCTGTAAATAATTTTAAAAATTAATTTCTTTCACCATAACACAGAAAAGCATTTCTTACGATTCTAAAACTCTTTTGGGACCTTTTAAAGTAATTAATTTACTAAAATAGCGAATTTTTTTTAAATTATATTTTTTGTTTTTTCGTTTATTGCTCCTAAAGGGTCCATCCTACTGATAAGTTTATACTACAAGAAATTAAACAGCATTAAACTCCGGGTCTAATGAGTAATAATAATAATAATATTATCGATGGTTAATAAGTGAAATAAATTGAGTCAAAAATTGAAGTTTTGATATATTCGATAATAACAATTTTTTTTTAATATCATGGAAACAGTAATTTTGATTTTTATAAGCAGATTTTTATGATTTTATTAAATTATTTGGAGTTTAATTTTTTTTAAAACATTTTAGACTTGAAAAACCAGATAAGTCAAAACTATAAAATCTTGAATTAATGTGTTTTACTTATAATCCATGATATATTTATTTGGTTATGGGCCAACCCCCGAACAGAGTTAGCCTGTAAAATACATACCTACATATATCACTGTTGTTATTTTACAGTAATAGTAAATTGAAAATCATTTATATAAACTAGTAACAAATAATACACCCAAGCTCAGCTATCTATATTTTTCACAGTAAAATGATAGAAAAAACAACTTCACAACATATTTAACAATATAAAAGAAACAAAAACTACACATTCTATTAAAAAGATAAGTATCCAGCTGTAAATAAAAGATGATGATGATTACAGGCGACAAAAAAAAAGGAGAAAAAATTACCTAATTCATAACTTTAATAAAAGAATTTTGAACCAGCAGAAATATGTATCTGTGTTATGTAAGATAGAAACTAATTTTTTTAATTATTTGTAGATGTATGTTTTTTGGACTGGATTTTAGGTCATTATGGAAAATAAAAAAACATTTATTTTTTTAATTAGGAGAGAATTTTATTGTTTTTAAGTTATATTTTACAACAAAATGTATTCTTTTATTGGAAAACTATTTACTTAATACATCAATACTTTAATTGTATTCCTTTTTATTGTTTTTATTTTGTATTCGTTTTTCCTCAATAATTTGGGTTCCTTTCCTCTTCTTCAGGATTATATTAACTTTTTCCTAGCATCCTTGCTAATTATATCCATATAATTTCTATAGATATATATAATAGGCTTTATTTTATAAGGAGACTTAGTCAGTTTAGGTGATATGTACATTTATATGTATATATATACACCTATATCATATATACATAGTCAAGTGATAGTGCAAAAAACAAAATTTGTCTCTATGCAAAATTATAAATATGACAACATACAAATAATATGCATATAATTAACAAACAAATTATGAAAAAGGTAGTGTAATCCTCAAGATGGGACAAGGACTTCAAAACATCGAGGAAAGATGAATAAAAAATATAGATAATAAGAAGGAAAAAACATTTCACAAATATTACTATATTAGGTTAATTTTTTTTTGTATGTTGGGCTAAAAAATAAATCTACTTCAAACACAAAATAGTCTAGCTACACCACTACAAAAATAACTAGTCACTACATATAATACATTCTTAAAATCATAGCATATAATAAATAGATAAAATTATAACACATACATAACATAGTAGAGAACAACAAAAAATATAGTAACTAATATGCTAAAATATATTAGTTAGTAACTAACTTTTATAAACTGATCTGTGGCCTGCTATTGTCATGTAAAATCTCGCTTCAGTGAAGCTTTAGAAATTGGCAAAACTCTCTTTTCAGATATCAGGTTAGATAGAATAAATTATTATCAGAAAAGAGATAAATGTTTTTTATGATTCACTGATTAAGTGAAAAGAACTCTCTCTTTGAAGTAAAAAAAAAAAAAATCAAACACAACACTGAGGTTGTCCGCTACACACATAACGGGTAATGCCCAAAGAAGGCTGAACCAACTGGATGAAGGCTGAACCACCTCTCCTAAAATTCATTTTAAAATCACCACCTCAGCTGATGTCATTAAATTATTGTTTATATAGTTCACTTGTTGTCTGTTCCATAATTGACAGATTTCAATTTATTAGAAAAAATTATACATTAAAAATGAAAGTTATATAAAATCAAAAATTTTACTTCAAGTAAAATATACAAAGAAAAAGTTGTAATTATAATAGCGGATCGTTTTTTTGTAACAATAATAATACTTACATTTTTCTTGAATATTAGTACATGTAAATTAATAGAATTATTTATATTTAAAAATCATCAATGTTCCAAAATAATAATATATCAGAGAACTATAATCAATGAAGAATAAAATAATAAGTTTTTTATTATCATTGTGATTTAAAAATAAAATTTATTTTTACTATCATGATAAACAAAAAAAAACTAGAATAAGTCGGCCAATAGTAATAGATAATTCTTGACAAAGTAATTCTTTAATTAAGTAATAATTTTGAATATTCATGTTTTTTGTTAAATCTAATTTGAAATATTTTTATTTTAGTCGGCTTCAAGAAGAGTTGGATTAACATGTTCTAATTGTGGAACCAGTACGACCTCCCTATGGCGAAGAAACTCAGTCGGAGAACCAGTTTGCAATGCGTGTGGACTGTATTTCAAACTACATGGAGTCAACAGGCCTCAAGCAATGAAGAAAGATAGCATTCAGGTACTTTTTAAATAATGAACTTCATGTATTTTATTGGATCTCTTTATGCAATATAAAACCGTAAGTAAATAAGTAAGAGAGTCTAATGGTCAAGTAGTTTATGATATATTCAAGATTGGACCATCTATTAATACAAGTAGTATGGACATCAATAATTAAAAAATTATAGGATATTAGGTCCAGGTCTATTATGATTAGTCAAATTAAACTATGTATGACATTATAATGTTGTTGATATCAGTAATTAGATTATCTGCAATTAAAAATATTTATATTTAAATGTAATTGTGACACTACAATATTGTTTATAAATAGTTATATCAGTATTTAGATCATTTGTAATTATAAACATTTATATTTAAATGAAATAGTGACATACATCAGTTAATGTGACTAATGATATTAAACCTGGAAAAAATAACATATAAAATTTTAATAGGTGGATGTGAGGCTGTGAATTTGTAGAAAAGATTGTCCTTGAGGGTGGCCAGGTTTGCCGAAATGTTCAAAATTTGAAATATTAATAAAGTAAAGAGTGTTGAGACTTAATTGGATATAATTTATTTTATTTAAATAAAAAAAAAAAAAAATTGTTTTTGAAGTATTACATACAATTTACCATAGACTGTGGTTACTTTTTGACAAGCCTGATAGCTTTGAGGCAGTCTGCAGAGGAACCTCTGTATGCAGTAGCAACTTTGGAACACGTCCATTTCAAAAATAAAACCAAAACTTTTTTCTTGTCAGATGCGCCACTATTCAAGTAAAGTTGATAATGATTTAATTAAAGCACTAACATGCCCTGCACATTATTAGAAAAAAGAAAATATATAAATTTCCTTAAAAGGAAGGGAGTAGTTTTAGATATCTCCTCCCTTACTAAACAGTAAATTCCTAAATTAGGAAATTAGTAATAAATTCATTAGTAAAAAGTAAAAAAATAGTAAAATTTCTAAACTTATTATGTGTCCAGCAACATTCTGATCAAATTACCTCCTTGAACAACCGCTGGTCTAGTAACTATACTTCCTTACAAAGTACTGAGCCCATGAACTTTTCTGGATTGTAGTGGTACATTATTCGTTTTAATATCACTACAATAGTTCTTTTTTTGTTTTATTTTTATTTATTTAATGTTTGTCATTTATTTTTAAAAACTGTTACCATGAAACCATAATATTAATTATTTTAATTATATGCACCAATAATAATATAGGTACTAACATACCAGTGGATTTATTAACGTGAGAATTTTTGAAATGTTCAGTAGTAACTTGATTTTGGTTGGAGTCCTCCGAGGTCCAGCCAGCCTCATTAAGTAGGTACCCTTAATTGGGTAAAAATGTGGCGGTCGAGCGTAATTGTGACCAAATAACCTCCTTGAACAACTGCTGGTCTAGTAACAGTACTTCCTTAGAAAGTACTGCACCCCTAACGCTTCATGAGTTGTAGCGGTACAGATTTAAGTTATTTTTCTTTAACTATCCATATGGTATATGGTATATGAGGTTTGATATCAGTATGGTATCTCAGGGAAGAAAGGGAAGTTTACTATCT
>NW_027116652.1:51624-68203 GCF_000696795.3 Halyomorpha halys | reverse complement strand
TTAAGTTATTTTTCTTTAACTATCCATATGGTATATGGTATATGAGGTTTGATATCAGTATGGTATCTCAGGGAAGAAAGGGAAGTTTACTATCTGCATGGCTTCCATTGTAACATTTGGTCAGCTGTTTCACTTAAAGTATCATTGCAGTTTAGAAAAATAAACAGAATAATAGCAGTTTTTAAAACTTTGTTTGAAATTGTAATTAATAAAAGTGTGACTTACCAACAAGCTGCAGTCCATGAAATTAAATCACACTTTCCATTTTCAAGATGATTTCCTTTCATAGATTCTGAAATAATGACATGAAATAATTAAGCCTTGAAAATCATAAATAGTGATTTAAATGATAAATTTAAATTTCTAAATAAAAATTTAAATATGCATTTTTAATTATATCCAGAAAGAAATCTATAATGCTAAAACACTGTATTTTCAGTAAGAATCAATATGAGACACTTGATAAGATTTTTTTTTACAAATTTTTTATACATTTTTTTTTTTATGAGCTATTTTTTTATTATGATATTCGAGGGGTATTTACAGAGATTTTAGGTGTCCAATTGAACCAAAGTTCTGAGATGACTATTTCGGGTTATGTATATTTTATTTTGCATGATGATTTGGCTATGGCTATCATATAATTTGAAAAGTAAGGAACAAAGCAATTGAAAAAAATATAATGATGTTCAATGCCACCATTTATTAAAATGATATTTTTTAATACCATATCATACTACTGATTTGATGCATTTAGTTTAAACATTTATTTTATACTTTATTATTTTTTTTTTAGACAAGAAAACGAAAACCTAAAGGCAGTAAAACAGAAAGGGCAATTGCAAATCAGATTAAGCTGGAACACAATGGTGAGTAATAGTTTATTTCCCTATTGATATAAAAGTATATTTGCTTCGAGACATAAAAATTATTTATTATGAAAACAAATACTACAGTAGTTTTTTTATACAACCAAAGTCAATGGGATTTAGGACTAATGTAGGAATATTAAGATTTTTATCAGCCTATATCAAATTTAGGATTTTAGAAGAAATGAATTAAGTATAAGTATTAAAAATAACAATTTATGAACTATGCATAGGAGTAGAACTATAATTTAACATTTATTTATTACAATTTAACACATCATTGTTCTGCTAATTCTTGTCTGTTTAGTAAGAATGCAGTTTCTTCCAAAAAGATATTTTTGAGATTGGAATGTTACTGAAAACAGAAAAACATCCTATTCAGTTTAAATTTGTTGAACACAGAACATACTTTTTATATATTAATATCTTAAAATTTAGCATATTACATTTGGTCCTAACAAATACAATAACTTGTGAATTTAGGTAGGTAAGAAACTGTACTTTCTAAGCTGGGCAGTATTCTCACACATGACTCATGGTTACATATTTCAAAATTTACTATACAAAACCTTCAAGCCATAAAAATTGAAGTACTATTGTACCCACAAAGCAATCAGAGAACATTTATAACTTTTTATGACCTTGAACCATTTAAAAAAAAATTCTGATTGTTTCACTATAAATATCATAGGTTCTAAAACTAGGGTGGATTCCTCATACTTTTTAATACTAACTTTACATCCCCTAACTTTTCCCTTTTATGTAAATGACTCATTTAATAAAACTCCTAAAAAGTCGAGACTTTTTGTATTTGGTGTAAAAATCAAAATACGGAATTAACTCGACTTTTTTTTCAATTTAGGAGCCCCCCACCTCTGGATAAAAATTTCCAGCATTGCGCGTCTGTTTTCAATAAAATATGCCCATCTCATTATGTAAAAATTATTTTCAGAAAACATAATAACTATTTTGACCAATATTTGAAAAAAAAAAATGTTTAACGTATGATGATTATGATTTGTTATTTTTTAGAATCTTGTTACAATTATTTTTATTCTATATTGTAATAGAAGTGTCTATCTCCATAAATGAACATGACCATTCATTCAAATAACCAGCAATACATTTTCACCAATATTAAAATGACAAGAAATGATGCCATTAAATTGGAAATTTTTAAATTAAGAATAATTTAATAAGGAAGATGAGATAATTTTTAAAATCTTCATTAATGCTTAAATTAAAGGGTCAATATAACAAAAATATATATTTCTAACTTCAGATCTTATTTATTTATTGTAAATGTCATAATTAGTTTTCAAAAAGAAGCTGATCTATTCTCTTAATAAATTTATTTCTTCAAATTAGTTTATTACGGATATTTTGGACGAATAGAATTAATACTGCCAAACCTTTTAAATAATATTAATAATTAAACATATAAACAAAATAATATTTAATAACTTTAAGCATATGTTTAAAATTCAATTACAGTTTGTATAAATTCCAGTTTATTCACGTTTTACTTCATTTCTTTCAATTTTCATAACTATATACCTCCTATTTACTTAATTTATTCATTTTTAAACAGTTTTTTTAAGGTGCAATAATAAACTGGTTTTCAATAAAATAATTTTGAGAGATAATTATTATAATTTAATATAAAACTCTAAATTTGATTAGATCAGAAATATTTTTTTTAAATTTCTTTAGGATATAGTGAACATCAAGCTTCCTAATTTTATTATATATAATTAGAGACCAGATTTTTATGCAGTAAATAAAAATGAAAAACCCAAAATGGGCAAAATCATTCAATAAAAACTCAAAATATCCAAATCCTGCAATAATTATTTATTTTCACTTTAGTGTTTAATTTCTAATAATAATATACAGAAAGGTTACCAAACCGTGCATGAATCAAATTAAACTCGCTAAATACTCTCCACATTTGTGTAAACATACATAAAAACTACTCCAATTAAAAACAAATATACCATTTACTAAAAAACTAACACATAATGAGTCAATGTACAAAAACTAAAAAGTTTGATGAAAAATGTAAAGCTGTATTCATATTGATCATACGGACTGATTTTTGGCTTAGTTTTTATTTAAAATTAGATACTTAGGCGATTTAATGTAATAATTAAAAACAAAAATTGAAATTCTCCTAATCACAACAAAGTCAGACGAACTGGGAAACATGAATACTGAATGTTATCCCTAATAAGCTTATTCAAGGGACACCTTTTCATTTTCTCAAGTATAGTGGAACCCCTGTTAATTACGCATTAACTGTTCTTTGAATTAACTGGCCTAGTTAATTAAAAAAAAAATTAACTTTTCTATCCTACAAGTTCATAATAAATGCACAACAGTTTTTAATCCATGGATGTAAATGTTTTGGGTATACTCTGTTCAATTCCTCTGAATCTAATTTGCACCAGTATTGTTGAGTGAGTTAGAAATATTAATATACAAAATACACTTTTGTCATTGACATAGACCAAACTTCGTCTACTTGTTGCACAGGACCTCTAATTGCTGTGTATCTTAGCTCGCCACGCACTGAAACATGGCCCTAAAATATTTAAGAGTAAAAAGGTGTTTTACTTTTTTGAGATCATCTTTTCAGTGTTTTCCTATGATATAACTGAAGAAAAATATTTTGCTATAGTTGTCTGGATAAAATATTTCTGAGCTCTCACATTGCGAAGCAAAAATCTTTCAATCCAAGAATAAATTTAGTATTTTCTATGTAATAATTGAGTAAAGATTGGAAATTAATTTCTTTTCCCCCTTTTTCTAAGCTGCAACGGCATCAAAATCCCAGAATTAGATCTTGTTTTATCTTAACTTTAAAATAGTTACAAATAATGAGTAGAGAAGTTTATAAAAAAAAAAAAAAAATCAGTTAAATTGAGCAACAATAAAAAATTGGCTAAATCTGAAAATCGGCTTGACTATACCAAAGTTTGGACAATGAATTTTTTTCAATGTATAATAAAATCAGAACATACATATTATAAAATAGTGTATTTATAGATTTCTGTTAATATTCCCCTTTGAAATACCAACACCTGTTGGTATTTCAAATACTCACCTTAAACGGCCTGTGTCCAAGTCCCAAGGGGCCTAGGAGGTTCTACAGTAAAAGTTTATTTCTACAATATCTTTAAAAAAATATTCAAGTGCTGTAATTGATAATATTTATTTTTTATGTTGATTAAAAAATATAAACTTTATTATAACCATTCTTATCAGTATTGTATCCTATAGGCCTGAACGACCTGAGGGGAGCAGTTAGCCACGCCTCTGGAGGCCTGGGGTACAGTAATATGCTCAGCTACTCCAGCCACAACATCCCTCCCCCTTACCTGGACATCGGGGCCAAGCAGGAGCACAGCGTAGAGACACCGCACATCGTCACCTCACATAATACTAAGCAGGAACGACCATCAGTCCTTGTATGACTACAAGGCAGTGATTTTCAATCACCCATTATGCACCAAAAGGACACATTCTGTTTTCCCCACAAATGAATGATTTAAAATTTTATTTTTTATATACCAAATCAATATTGGTATAGTCCCTTTTCTGAAGTTTTTTCTTAAATTTGTTTTTATGTAAATAAAAATTTTGCATATTGTTTCTCTTCCATCAAGCATAATTGGATGATCTCTTTCAATTGTGTAAATAAATGTATACAATAAATTATTTATTCCTTATAAATAATTCAAAATTTTGTTTGATTACCAAGTCGATTTTGGTATGATCCTTCTTTTTTTTTTTTTTTTTTTTTTTTTAGTGTTTTCAGAAGTAATTTTTTCTTTTCGGAATTTTTTTTTTCTTTTAGCTATGTAAATATTTTGCATAGTACTACTGTTGGTTTACACATAATTGGACGATCTCTTTCAATTTGAAAAGAAAGCTATATATTATATTATTTATGTTTTATAAATACATACATACAAACATAAAAAAATTGTATAGTAAGAATTTAAGTATGTAAATAATGTATGCTTGTGTAAATATATAATGTAAAATTCTATAGCTATTTCTTTAAAAAGTGAATATTGACTTTGTGTATAGAAGAAGTCATTAAATTTAATAAATGAAGTGTATGTATATTTATAATTATTAATTATTCTTATTTTATTTTTTCTGTCGATATTGTAATGTTCCTTTGAATACACTAATTCAAGTGTATTGTTGAAGATATTTTTATTATGAAATGTATAGAAAGTAATTTATACTTTTTCCAATGTTTTTTTTTTATTTAAATATATTTTCAAAAACTATTTCAAAAACATTTTGAAATACTTTTTCTTTTTTTTTTTTAATATCGACTAGACGATTGTAAGTAAATTTGATAAGAATAGCAAAAAAAACAATGCATTTAAATGTATTTATGAATAAATTTAAAAGAATTGTAATAACATAACAAGTGTAGGTATGGAAAGTAAAAAGTGAAAAAAAAAAAATTTATAAAATAGATCGCAACAAGATGTTTTAGTTAACTGAGTATCTTGAACATATCTCAATGCGCTCTTATTTATTAGCGTTTTTACTATATGTATAATATTATTGTATGTAAAATTGTTAAATTCTGAACTTATTTTCAATAAAAATTCTTAAATTCAATATTTATTTAAAAATCACTTCCCAAGAGTATTAACAAACCTATAAATCATCACTTAAAAAGATAAATAATTGAAGTTTGTCTCCAAGCAGAAGTCATATAGGCTGTAACACCTAAGAGCTCACATAAAATTGCTCAAACTACAAATCTATAAGACAATCAGTTGTCCGACACTGCTCTATGGTGCATCTCTACTGCGTCACCTCTAGAAGACAACACTCAACAGACACCATGGCTATCAGAACTCCATCCTGCTGCAGATCGTCTGAGGCACCACACTGCAGAGGGTCAGAAACAGTGCCATCCACCCAGAACTCCCTCTACTAGCTTCCCTCTGTGTTCATAGGCCGATGGCACATCAAATTCTTTGATGGGATGAAGGCCTGTGTAAACCTACTCTTCCAGGAGATTGCCCCTCCATCAAGACCTGGGTGGTGGCAAGGCACTATCCCCTTGATCGACATTACTCATTCCAGTTTTACAATAACAGAAGGTTAAGATAAAATATTTTGTTTTCAAATAATATTGCCTGAAGTCTAGCTTAGAACACTCGGCAAATGTGAGGGGTTGTATTGTTAATAGTTTTTATATATAAGAAGATGATCAGAGGTTGCGGTAAAAAAAAGAACAAATAGTTTATAACTATTTTAATGTCCCATGTTTCGCCCCACTTTGCAGGGCTAAAAAGATACAAAAAAAAAAAATGTATCTTTATGTATATTTTGTATCTTTTTAGCCCTGATGAAGCCCTGCAAAGTGGGGCGAAATTTCGGACATTAAAATAGTTATAAACTGTTTGTTCTTTTTTTGACCGCAACCCCTGACCATCTTCTTATATTTAAGTTTTACGGTCAACTATATATACATATAAATAGTTTTTAGTCTTCAATTGATAACATTAGTGTGCCCCAGGCCCATTTAATTAAAAAAATTAGCTCAAGTTACTAAAAACACAAAATTCTAATCTTATGAAATGTTTTAATTGTTATAACTCATGTTCAATTTCAAAGAGCGGCTTTGAAAAAAAATAATAATAAAGGTTTTATTTATGAATTATAAAAAAAATTATAAAGCTGAATTAGGCCTCATTGTTTTATGTTAATTTTAATATAATTTAGAAGAAAAAATTGTTGCTATGAACTTCTTCTTTCTGAAGATTGTACAATTGAGGAACTTCTCACTTGAGGATATTCTGAGGAAAAGCAGTTAAATCTATAAATTCTCTTCTTTTTTTTTTCAGCCTAAAAAATTAATGCTTTTAAAATATATCATGCTTAATAATAACTGTATTTTACTTTTTCTGAAGAAAGATCCACATAGATGTCAATTTTTAATTTGGGCATGAAAAATATATGTTTGAAACTTAGGAATTCTATATGAAGTTAATTTTGTTCAAGAAGTTAAAATTGTTTCATTTTTTTTTCCAATTTCATGGGCAGCCCTTTTCAATTTAATTTAATATTTTGGTAACTAGACATCCTTAAAATATTGTTCTAGTTAAACTATAACATTTAGGTATATTTTCAGAACAATTCTTAAATTTATATACATATAGTTGTTTTATCCAATACTGTTATTTTCTGACTTTGGAAAAATAAAAGTAATATACATATATACATATATTGTATGATTTTTTCTAAACATGGGGATGATATACATATAAGTTAATATTTGATGTATTGGTTTAACTAAATGAATAAGTAATTTTAATAAAACATAGGCGTTGATGACCATAAGGTATTATGCCTGAAAGCAAGAGCAAACACACAAACAAACTAAAAAAAAATATTTTAAGTAAGTTTAGTTACCAAATATATATATTTTTTTCATACACCCGAATAATACATTCACAAATTTATGAAAACATATAAGTATTTAATAATACGTATATCCATAGATTTTGATGCTGTTTTATTGCTCTTGATGTTTTATGATGAGTTAACTGGGTGCCCTGTATGGTTGGGAGCACTGTGGAGCTTATTTGCTGTCTTCATGGAAAGAATTTAATCAAAAAATTATCTTTTTGTTTTTTTGAGAAGCCAGCAGTTACAGTATAATTTTACATGGTTCTATCATAAATACAATTAGTTTATTATATTTCCATCAATAAAACTTCTCCAATATAAATAAAATCAATATGTACCACAACAACACATGAAGGGTCAGGAATGCAGTATTATGTGAGAAAGTACAGTCTAGACCAAGGATTATGCAAGGAGGTGATTTGGTTAGAATCACATTTGACTGCCAGATTTTTCAATAATTAAAGTGTCTACTTTATGAGGCTGTTTAGACCCAAACCCACAGAGTTCACTGACGGTTATAGTAACAGAATAAATAATTATCTGTCACAGCTGGATTCGAATCCGGGTCCTTGGAGTTAGTAGCACAGTGCCTTATCACTGAGCCATCCCACTCCCAAACTTCTCAATATGAAATTAATAATTTTAATTTAATTATTTACAAACAAAAATGCATCAATGTATCCCTCAAAACACATATTAATGGGTTTTGTTGATGCCTTTTTTATAACAAAAAAACCAACTAAAATTATCTCATTCAAACTAGCTACTAAGAGATTTAAAATGAATTTCAGTCTTCAGAAGGATTTTTGTATTTTATTTATTTTAATACAGTTATATATGGATTTGGCAAGGATCACGCTCAACCACCAGTTGTGAGAGACTGGCCAGGATCCAGAGAGACTGGGTGAGCCTTAGGGGGGTCTCCTGACCACAGAGTTGATTGATGGCTGATAGAACAGAATAAATAGTTATCTACCACAGCAGGACTTGAACCTAGACCAAGGAGAAAGAGCGGAGTACCTAACTTATTGACCTACTTGGGTCCCTATAGCTAAACCTTACTAAAAATTTTAAAAGATTATATTAGAAATAAAATAAGGCAGCCAAATGGTTAAAGCATCAGTGTCCTATCCTCAATGTCACCTGTTAGAGTTTCGTCTAAAACCAGAACTGTCTTTGATTTAAAATTTGTGAGGCTTTTCGTGATGGGGACCATATATTGAAAGACAATACGTGGGTCCACTAAAACTTAAATAGTGTGTTTAGCATCAGCAAGAGATTAAATAAGGCACAGTCCAACTATTAGGTTCATTGATTGTTCATTCACTGATTTATTTTTTAAAAAAGAATTTCCTTTTAAATAACTAAATTATATTGTACATAAGTATGTATTTATTTATTTGTAAGCATTAAAAAAATAACTTTTCCCTCTGAATTATTTCTTGAAAATGAGCATCTAATTAAATACTGTGATAAAAATGCACCATAAACTATCCGTAACCTAACCGAATTTTAGGTCAATTATTTTTATAATAATAATATTGTCATTTATTTTTATTATAATTATATTTTCATCTTTATTGGAAGGTTATTAGTTGAGCATATGGAATTGATTGTAGGAAGATGGTCCGGAATACTCATTAGTAACCAACATTCCCCCTTATTTATCAATATTTTTTAATACATATCATATTTTTTTATACATGTCATATGTATACTCTCATAGCCTTATTTTGTTTTACAATGTTTTTATTTTGTTTGCATAATAATGATGAAACTCTGTAAAGTGGGGTGAAACGTTGGTTACTAAAAAATAGTTGTTCTCCTATTTTTGTATTTTTATTGACCGCCACCCAGACCATCTCTCTAAGCCATTGGCATCTTTAATTATAAATTTAAAAAAGTAATAATAATAAAATATAATTTATCTCCATTATGTCCAATAAAATACTATATTTTTAATTAATTCTCTGAACTCATAAGTTTTCAAACTGGCACAATATTAATTAACTTTCATATTTCAGCTCTCAGCAAAGTTCAAAATGTGCATTTATACAAAACGTACAGTTATAATATAAGTAAATAAAAAAAAAATTCAAGCAATTTACTAATATTTAGAAACAAAAAAATCAAGCAAACTACACAATACAAAAATGCTAACAAGTATACTGACTGATTAAAAAAATAATGCCCAGCTTTCTAACTCTTG
Source organism: Halyomorpha halys (assembly GCF_000696795.3). Classification (NCBI taxonomy): domain Eukaryota; kingdom Metazoa; phylum Arthropoda; class Insecta; order Hemiptera; family Pentatomidae; genus Halyomorpha; species Halyomorpha halys. Next base: position 58,675 of record NW_027116652.1, on the reverse strand, counting down.
TCTATTTTTTAATTTTGATTATAAACAGTTTACTAAAATTCATCTGTACAATCCCAAGATACTTTTATACACAAAATTTGCGTGGATTCAACTCAGTTTTTCTGTTGATACTGTGAAGACTAAAGTGAATTTGTTCACATGAGGCTACTAGCGGTGCCAGTTTCTTTTTGCAAGCTTCCATTTCATCATGACTTCATGGCGTTAAAATCAGGAAATACAGAAAGGCATATTTCACTATAACATTTATTTCTTTTTAATTGTACCCAACTCTTCATATTGTTGGGAAATATCACACTTCTCTAATAAAAAAGTTCAACATTGACAGTGATAAAAAAAGACCCCATCTTGTTTTTTTCTTTTTTCCATTTTTGTTACCAACTGGCCCTTTCAGGAGTTCCTTCCCCTTCAGTTTTCTTGTCTGCAATCCTTGCTTTAAGAAGAACATAGACATATATATGATTATTAGATTCATGCATCTTCAACTAAGCAACAGCGATACTGATAAAGGAAAATGTGTTCCAGTGTGATAATTATTTTTGGAAGATTAATAGTTGACCGTTTGTAATAGATTGTAAGAAAATAGTCTGTGTGGCGGTAAATAAAGCTATGAAATAGGAAAAAAATATTTATTGGAATGCAACGTCAGTGACCCACTTAGCAGGGCTTCTTCAGTGCTTAATGAGAACAAGATACAAAAATTGTAAAATATGATAAAACAATTAGAATATAAATCGCAAGAATGTGAAAAGTTATATTAAAAAAATAAGAAACTTAAGAAAATATAAATACTGAAGTACAATATAATTAATAATACTCGTAATTAATAATTTATCATGCTGTACCTTTATTGATCGGAACCTAGACTATCTTCCAAAAAAGTAATTATGATAATAAGAATGAAGGCCTAACGAACCTGAAGGTTCGATACTGATACCACCAATCACTATCTACATTCTTCTTTCCAGTGATGCCCCTCCAAACCCAAATCTACTAAATCAGTTTTAACACAATCCTCCCATCTACGTTTTGATCAACCTTTCAAACATTTACCTGTCGGTTCAGTGTTTGACTAAATAATTATTTTACAAATATTATTATTATTGGAAGATTGCTGATTGACCGTGTGTAATAATAAAGGAAGATAATCTGGGTGCCGTCAAAGAAAAAACTGAAATAGTGATATATAAAATTAAACTCAAATAATATGGCCCAATATAAATATATATAAATAGTTTAATCACTATTTGAGTTTTTCTTTGGCCACATCTGGACCATATTCCTTTTATCATTATTATCATATTATTTACAATATAATTATTTTTCATTTTATTTTATGTATAGCAAATCAGAACTATACCAATTGTTTGTTCCAAATATTTTTTATGTCAACTAAAAGGAGAAAAATAATATGAAAAGTTTTATTTCAGTTTTTTTTTTTCACTAGTTCCATAACAGAAGGTTAACAATTTTTTTCTCAACCAGTTAATGTAAATAAAATACTTAAGACAGGAAAGGAAATGGTGAATTGTTCTATATTTCTTTTCTTTTTCTCTATTTAAGTTTCCTTATTTCAAAATGAATATTTGATTTAGAAATTTTCACTTGTTAACAATATGTGTTACATAAACCTTATTGTTGTGTTGAAACATTTTTTGTTTGTGGGTTGTATTGTATATATTAGTACAGAACCAATAAAGTTGTAAGATTTATATTGTTGACAGATTCAACAAATTGAATCATATGTTTTTAAAATGATTCATTTTCTTTTATTAGCCGAAATTTTCAAGATAAGTATCTTCTTCACATACTTTGTAAGTATTAATTATGTTATTTGAATAATAATGTTAAAGACATTAGATGTTTATTTTTAATAATTTAGTATTATAAAAGTCTCTTTGAATGTATTTCTTCAAGACTGATTCTTCATCATCTGACTTAATTGAGGGATGTAGGAACGTGGAGGACTGTGGCAACTTGGATCGGATTCTGAAGCACAAGCAGTTCCTGATTCTTTAAGATCATTTTTTTTTTTTTTATATTTCTTAAAAATATTCAAAATATTCAAAAAATATTAGAAATTAAAACAATTACGTATTAAAAAAAAATACATGTAGATTTTATGACAGCTATATAATAGCATATAAATTATAATTTAATGAACAGTAGTATAACTTATAAAATGGGAGTTGGTCTCCTGATCGGCGGACAGGGGATACCCCTTCTCCCTAAATGTAATAAAAACTTAAAATAAAATAAAATAAATAATAATAGTAAAAATAAAATAAGAAAAATGATTTATGCATATCTTGAATAAATATCAGTGTTTAAATGAGTTAAATAATAACAATATAAGTAAACAACTAAGGTAAAGAAAATTAAAATTAAACAAGTAAAATAAATCATCTTGAAGATATTCATACACATTAATATTTACATTCTGCCCAGGAAACCCTGAATCAAGCCCTGTCACCCACATGCAGATGATAGGCCAGGGTTTGGGGTTTCCAATACTTTCTTCCCAGCTGCGTCACTGATATTGAGAGCCAGTGGAGCTTTGGCAAGGGCACTTGAGGTACAGAATGTAATTTATTAATGCAATTTAAGTTGAGGCAAGAAGTTTCGAGTATAATGAAAAATCACAATATATATTTTTTTAATATATTTTTTGGCAATTATTGTTTTATCATGTCGATAAGATTGAACTGGTTTACAAATTACATTTTAAAGGAAAAAAAATTTTAATATTTATAACTTGTAAATTGTGGTTTATTATACATTTTACATAGATAATAAACCACAATGGATGGTTCATTGTATTATATTTAACTGAAAAGTAATAAATTTATTAATTAGACAAAGGGAACTCCAATCCAAGATTTCACACATTCTTATTACACTACTTAGTTAAGCATACTGCTTATTATCAAACTTAATTTAATAATCATAACTATTAAATGATTGATAATTAATTATTGCTTTAGTGAGTATCAGTTAAGAAGACATAATAATTGGTACATTCTATATAAATATTTTTTAATTTGCATTAAGGTAATTAAATTTATATTTTTTAATTTGTTAAGTTAATCCAATTTATTTTTTAAATTAAATTAATTACATAATAATGAATCAAACTGAAAGTTTAAACATTGAATTTTACCTTTAAAAAAATATTAAAAATTCAGTTCAATTTTATTTTAGTTTTTTATCTTGTGTAACATTAATTTAAATTATTTTATTTAATTTTTCTTTATTTCATTTGGTAATGAAACCTTTATTGTAGTAAAATTACAACTTAGGTGTAAAAAAAGAAGACATTTTTACCTATAATTTTTTAATAGAAAACTTTATAAATTGCATATATTTTTTATATTAGGTTAAAAAGAATTATTTAAGCAGTCTAGACTATTATTAATGGAAAGCAAAAAAGTTAGTACAGCTTTAATTCTATTGTTTTGTTTTTTCATTGCTAAACAATAAAACAATTATGTTTTTGAAATAAATGCCTTAGAGAAAATTAAAATATATAAAATGGTCTAGGGATTAAAGACAAATAATAAATTAAATCTATATGAAAATCATAATTAAACCAATTTTATATGCACTTCTCCTGTAATGAACACTTTAGTTGAAAATTCAAGGTGTGATGTTATCTATGAAATTGGTTATCTGAAAGCAAATATTTGCTTAAAGTATCTCCGACCTGATAAGCTCTGGGAAAATGTGACAGTAAAAACTGGGGAGGGCAACACTCAAACAGAATTCAATGGCAATAAGTTCGTATAGGGGATCTATATTTTGTATAATGTTCAGATAAATACGAAAAAACAAACAAGACTATAATATAAATTGCTGAAACTACAGATATAATTAATTATTAAAGTTATTAAATAAAATAAAAGTTAGTAATCAAGGAAAACATACAATGTTGTTATTTAAATCATAAATATTAAATAACCTACAGTATGGAAAAGAAATAAATGGTCTTATACTCATACTAATTAAAGAGATTCCTTCAATTCAAATCATAGTGAAATAGACTGAGAACAAAGTAAAATATCCTAATATATTAATGATATATGTTAATGCATAATATATCTTAATATATAATATAAATATGTTAAAATATATTAAAGAGATGCCTTTAATCAAAAACATTAACACAAAAATAAAAACAAAAGCCAAGGAACAAACTGAGAAAAAAGTGAAATAACTGCAGATTTATTTTAAATAAGCCTTGTATAATTTTTTTTATATTCACATAGTTTGTAGGGAATCGATGAATGGATAGTATTTTTATTAATTAAATAAGAAGTTGGTGAATTATAGTTGAAAAACAGACAAAAATAATATTATAAATTTATTGTGGATTATAATACGGCTAGCTTGGTGCTTGGTGTTGCTTATGACACATACATTATTTGGAAATTAATAAGGTTGAAACACAGTGTTGACCATGCAATCACATAAGAAACATTTTTTCAGTTTCTGACTCTAGGTCCTCCATGGGTTGCTGAAGTATGGTATCATTAATGTATTGTAATTAGTAGGTTCGAGATAATTTTAAAATTTAAAAAAAGTAGTGGATTTTTCTGAAATTAAACTTATACTTCCTCTAGAAAACTAATTATCATTTCAAAACGTTTTTGGGTTAAAAGAAAGTTCTGACACAATAGAGCTGAGGGAGGTAAGGAATGTTAATGTAATAAGGGGATTAAAATTGGTGCGAATATTAAGATATTATGGATATTATAAATCTGTAAATAGTACGCCTCAATGCAGACAAATGTGACTAATTTTACTCAAAGCTTCATTCATTTCCATCATTTGGAGATGAGCTAAAAAATTTATGTTTTCCACTTTAAAACCACCATAATAAAAAATGGCGGCCAATTGAATTTTTAAAATTCCCCTTACTATTCATTCAATGCTTAATATCTTTATTATCGAAAATTATTAGCACCATTTTTAAGTAATAAAGATTCTACCAATTCAATGTAAATAAATACATTGTTTCAAATTTTGCAAACAAACTTGAGCAGTTTATGTTTGATTTAACATAGCACAAATATATATTTATGAAGACATTATATGTCAAGATAATTAAATTAATCAGTTTCTAATAAAAATTCTAGAATGAAGGTTGAATTTATAGGTTATGTAGTATTATTTTTTTGAATTTTTGTCATATAAAAACTACATTGCTGATATTTACGTTCCCTTTCATTTGGCTTTTCTTAATTTTGTTCCTTTTTATAATGAAAATGGAGTGAATGAAATGTAATAGCCAATAAAATTGAAATAACTAAACAAGCGTAAGGACACGAAGTTGTAACTGCTAATCCTACAAAATAATCATTGTTAACTATCGTGCATTTAACTAGCTTTGAATTGAGTGCAAATAGACATTAGTACGTCTAGAAGTTCCTGAGATAATGTTTCTCGTTTAAAATAATATTTTTACTAATATCATGGAAAAACGTCTACGCCTAAGAAAATAATCATTATGAACTACCTTAAAGTGCTTTTTTTTTGTATCCTTCCTAAAACATTAATACGAGAGTGGTTTGTAAAGTTTATGTATATATTTATATATAAGTATTTATATATAGTTACAATGTACTAGAAAGAAGTGTTTTTATTTTTCAACATAGTCTCCCCGTAGACTAATGCATTTGGTCCAGCAATGTTCCAATGCCTTGATCCCAACTCGAAAATGAGATTCCTCCAGGCCTGCAAAATGCCTCTCCAATTCGGCTGTCAGTTCTTCCGTTGTAGGAAATCTCCGTCCACCTAGGAAAGTTTTCAGCTTGGGGAAGAGAATAAAGTCTGATGGTGCCAAATCAGGTGAATAAGGTGGATGTGGCAACAATTCGTACCTCATTTCATGAAGTTTTGTCATGACTATAGCACTTGTTTGCGGGCAGGCGTCCTGATGAAAGATGACTTTTTCCTTGTAAAACCTGGCCTTTTTTCGAGTATATTTTCCTGTAGTTGGTCTAGGAGGTTCGCGTAGTATTGCCCCGTAATTGTTTGGCCAGTAGGAAGATAATCTATCAGCAGAATGCCTTTTGCATCCCAGAAACTGAGGTCATGACCTTTCCGGCCGAACGTACTGCCTTTGCTTTCTTTGGTGGTGGTAACTCAGTATGTTTCCACTGCTTTGACTGCTGTTTTGTCTCTGGGTTATAGTAGTGGATCCAAATTTCATCTGTAGTCACAAACCGAAGCAAAAAATCTTGTTGGTTGCGCAAAAAACGGGCTAGATTTTGTTCGGACATTTCCAATCTGGTGCGATTATGGTCCAATATCAAGAGCCGCGGCACCCATCTTGCGTATAATTTTTTCATTCCCAATCCTTCAGTTAAAATGTGATATGCCCGTTCAGGTGACATCCCTACAGCTTCAGCAACCTCACGCACTTTTAGTCGACGATCCTCCATGACCTTTTTATACACTTTTACGAAAAATTCTGGGGTCGTAGCACTTTCTGGTCGTTGGCGAATCATCATCTAAGCTCTCCCGACTAAATTTAAACTCGCTGGTTCACTTGGGACCAGTTGAATATCAATTATTTATCTTGACCGCACTCTGGACCATCTCCATCTAATTTACATACGATCAATCACTTATAGATAATATTAATAAAATTACTATATTTAAATTAATATATTTATTAATTTACTGGGGGGGAGGGGTGCCCCCTTTCTGCACAACCCCTATTTTACAAATTATACAACTGTTCATTTAATTGTACTACTCGTAGCTCAAATCGTTTACTGTAATTTACATGTATTGTGTGATTCAGATTGTATTATTTTTCTCAATATAGTGTAATAAATATAAATATACTGTGCTACCACTTCTTTTCTAACTCGAAGTTTTTCTTGCTGTTCGGGATTTGAGTTTTCAATTCGCTGAGAGAGTAAAATAAAATATTACACGGTGATCACTAAAAACTTTTTAATATAATTGAGAAATAAATATAAATAAATTACAACGCTGCTAGATCGTCACTATTTTATGGCTGAAAAAATCCTAGGCTCATATATAA
>NW_027116652.1:48322-50607 GCF_000696795.3 Halyomorpha halys | reverse complement strand
TATATCACAACTTTTATCAATTATATGATATGTATATTACAAGTTTACATTCCTATTTTTTAAAAAATGAATATTAGTTGTATTTTTTTTTAGGTATATTTTATTTATAGTAAAGAGGAGAAAAATAAGGGGAAAAAAAAAAGAGGAAAGTCACATTGGCTTGAAAGAGAAAATATGAAAAAAAGAAGGAAGATAAAAAAATATAAATTAAAAAAAATTAATAAAGCATAGAAAGAAGAATAAAAAGATGAAAGAACCAAAACGGTGAAACAAAAAAAAAAAGTCATAAACTATTATTATATATTGTTTACATATTATTATGTTGTTGGGCAGCTCAACTTTATTGATTTTGAATAAAGTTTCTCTCTCAATTAATTATAAAAAATATAATAAACTCATTCATTTGTGCATTAAATTACTAAAAGTACATGTTACATATTATTTACATATGAATACGGACAAATTTTTTAATTACTGCTATAGTCAATGTGACAATCTACGAACATTCCGGTACGAAAGCGAATTTCTTAAATATTTTGTTTTATCTTCATGAACTCCTGTTATTACGGGTATTTCTCAGTTGGATCAATGGGATTTAAAATGGATGATGTAATACTCATCTTAAATATATCAAGTATAATAATATATTTAAACTTTATATTATTATAATATTTCAATTATATTATACTGAAAAAATAAAATAAAAAACTATATAAATAAAACCCAAGAACGGTCTGGCGTTAGGACTTGGTAAGGTTAGTATATAATATTAAATAAACTAACCGAACTACTTGTGCTGAAGGGCTTCAAAAAATTGCTAATATCAAATGTAATTCTATATCTAAAATAAAATCTAAATTATGAAAAAAAATATATTGAGTGTTTCTACTGAATTCCTTATTTAAATAGACTGCCTCTTGAAGTGCTAACAAAGAGTAGATTCTCCACAAGTCTGTATCATACTATGGAAAAACTAACATCACATTTACTAGATGTATTTTTATGTAATTAAGTTGTAAATATCAATAAATAAATATAAAATATACTGCCAGTCGAAAGTTAATACTGTTGGGTGAGGACAGTAACTAAATGACACTAGCACATCGACAATATAATCTATATACAGTCAATATCCCTTATATCGACCTCGGATATAACGATGTATCGGTTTTAGTAGCGAATTTTTCCGAACCCGTGATTTTCGAATCCTTATGAATTTATTTTTATTGACGTATATACCAACCGAAGCTAAAGACGTAGTCAAATAAAGCAATTTATTAGTGTTTGATAGCAATAATTGATTTAAAAAAATTCCTATTTCAGATTTACATGATGTATAAAGTGATGATATAGTGTCCTTTCATAGTATCCCTAAGCAAGAGGAGTTTAATTAGAAATTGTAAATAATTCATGCGAAACCGCACATTATATGTATGTAAAGTGGAGTTAACATTGAAAAAATGAAATTATATTAAGAATATAAAAAAAGATAAAATAACCTAAAAATAAAAACAAAATAAAATACAAAAAAAATCAAATGACTATATATACTCTAATAATTAGAAATACACTATAAACTAACTATTTATACTATATTAAGTATAATTCTTTACTATACACTAGGATGAAAATAAATACATAAAAACACGAAATTAAATATGTGTGTACATAACTAAAAAGCGATTGTAATAAATAAACTTTGTGAATGCATTTAAACAATCAGCTCCCGTGTACATGTGTGTGTTTAATTATTAATGATATATGAGAAATTAAATACAGATACACGCTTGACAGAACATAAAACAATAAATAAAACATATATATATTATGTATCAAAATAATCTAGAATGGCTTGTATTATAAAAAAATATATTTCTCATCTTCGCCGAACCAATGGATGGGAAAATACTCTTGGTATAGTTAAAAATAAATTATTTTTCCTCCATAATTTATTTATATTTCCAGCTTGTAATATAACAAAATACTTTTATTACGTTTACGTTTTATTTTTTATCCATATTATTAAATTTGTTGGTATTTTTTCTTTTTTATTAATATAAATATCCATAATGTCAGAAATTAAAATTTTGTTTTAATTTATATTCATATTCCCATTGTATTAAGGAATCCTTCAGCCATAATCAGATGTCGTAATATATATATCCAAATGAATATATGTACATAATGGATTAAAATTAAACATCAAGAACATATTATCATTTATCAAACAATGAAATAAGCTTAAACCTTAAGAGTGAGTTACAATAACAGGATCAATTAACTTT
>NW_027116652.1:39462-47791 GCF_000696795.3 Halyomorpha halys | reverse complement strand
TTGGGGTCTATATATAATTATTTTTGGGATTGTATTGGTTATATTAAATATCATCGTTCACTTCATTGCTCATAATAATATAAATTAATTATTTTGAAGGAAAGGTTCCTGAAATATAGCTTTCCCAAAATAAATTAACTAACTACTCAATTTTTGTTATTTAGTCGCTTTTATCAAAAAAATCTATTCTGTAGATTATTGAATGTTAACAGCTCTATTCGGTCTTAAATTTACTTCATGTTAAAGGATGTTTTATTAGACTTTCTAGTGTTGGGACCACCATTATTTTTCAACCTAACATGATATCAAAGGTAACTATCTACAAATGAGGTGTAAAATTCCAAAAGCAGCCAGGTCCATTTCAAAATTTTCAGTTAACAGTTCGGTACTGGATTAAAACAAAGAAAATTATTTTTCTAGAAATTTAAATTTTTGGGAAAAGATCTTTTACCAAATCATAATCTAGTATCAAAATTTTTTTTAAAAAATGGCTGGTTTTGCAATTTAATATTAATATTGCAATTTGCAATTAAAAATATTTTTTTAAAAAATTACGATTTTTAGAAATTTATTATCAGAGGACTCTTTTTCAAAAGGCTAAAATTAAACTAGGTTTAAATCTACTCGGGCTTAAATTTACTTTACGTTAAAGGATGTTTTATTAGACTTTCTAGTGTTGGGACCACTATTATTTTTCAACCTAACATGATATCACAGGTAACTATATACAAATGAGGGGTAAAATTCCAAAAGCAGCCAGGTCCATTTCAAAATTTTCAATTAACAGTTCGGTACTGGATTAAAACAAAGAAAATTATTTTTCTAGTAATTTAACTTTTTGGGAAAAGATCTTTTACCAAATCATAATCTAAAATCAAAACTTTAAATTAAAAAAAAATGGCTGGTTTTGGAATATTTAAAAAAAAAATTATTAATTTAAATACAAAAATTACGATTTTTAGAAATTTAGTATCAGAGGACTCTTTTTCAAAAGGCTAAATTAAACTAAATTTAAATCAAAGCTACAATTAGTTTCACTTAGGTCGAGTCATAAGTAACTTCCGATGCAGCAAAGTAAATCTATTGTTCGTATCTACCCGCTATGAGTTACCATTACACCAAGTTTTTGTTTTCACTATATACGCGAGGCTTCAGTTATATAAATGCTGAAGGCATGTGCTAACCCGCTGTTCAGAGAGGTCGCTCCTCCACCAAGACCCGGGAGGTGGCTTCGGGCTCTGCAGCCTGAAGTCATCTTAACCTATCTCACCTTTTATCCCCCAGTGGAGCGGCCCTCCCCGTTCTTTGTACCCCATGGCCAGCAGCTCTTGGGCCAATATTGTAACCCCTGCCTTCAGCGGACCCAGCCCAACCCCTTAAAATGCCATATGGCAAAGGAAGGGCACTAGTTACATGTTTATATACTTAGGTATATAATAACATTGTTATATATATATATATATATTTACAATAAAGGAGGTAAGAAAAAAAAAAGGGGGGCTTTAGTTAGTCGTTAGTCAACTTGTTTGTGTGATACACTTCACTTTAATTGTTTCTTTTTTACCTCTGAAATGGAGGTACAAATGCGCATATTCGTTATGTAATGCTTTGGGAATTTAAACGTGGCAATAGTGATTAGGCGACAGCCCAAAAAATATGCAATGTATATGATAAAGGACTAGTAACTGATCGGGTAGTTAAAAATTGGTTTACAAAATTCCGTTCTGGAGATACGACCTTAAAAGACGAACCGAGTGCGTCCTTCCGACTTTGACGACAACCTTTTAAAGGTAGCATGGAGCAAAATCCACGTCAGTCAACAAGAAGTATAGCAGAAAGGTTGAATACATCATAATCATCATACATCATAATTAACGCTACCTGTTGAAATTAGGGAAAGTCAGCGAGTTAGGAGAATGGGTACCTTACAATCTCAGAGAACGGAATAAAGAGGACCTCATGTCAATCGCTACAAGTCGGCTCTCAAAGGTAAAAATTGAGCCTGTTTAAAAGAGGAATGTATCAGGCCATGAAAAATGGGTTACCTACAACAATATCGTCCGCAAAAGACAGTGGCTTGATAAGGATCAAACCCCCTACCAGATACGAAAGCCAACATCCATGGCAAAAATATTTTATTGTGCGTATGGCGGGATTGTCAAGGAATAATTCATCAAGACTTTTTGAAGTCCAATTTAACTAGATAGATAAGTTCAGTAGTTCCAAAGGGTGCAAGAGAAACTCCATGAAAAGTGTCCTGCACTCATGAATCGCAAAAACGTCATTCTTTTCACGACAATGCGCGACCACTTACAGCGAGGCTGACTCAGGTTTAATTTTCTTATTTTCGAATATTTAATTCTGTCATCCACCCATATTTATTTAAGATGTGTATATATAATTTTATTTGTATTCATTATAGTTTATACTTGATTTTTTTATTGTATTATAATTATTTATCTTTATTTAACATGTATATATGGTATGATCGAGTATTTATATGCTTATTTCCTTTGAGTGTGACAGATTGTAGTATTTAAATGAAAGTTTAATAAATAAATAAACCGAAATACCGTTAGATATAAAAACTTGAATTCCAGTAAAAATTAAACAATAATGTCCCTGAACAATGCTTGTTCAAACTTGAAATTTTAAAACTGCTCTCTCTTCGCCCATAAAAGAAACATATTTATAATCTATGTGGCCCCCTCCAATTTGCCCTAAACTACAACAATAGAGTAGAAAGGCACTGAACCAACAAAAATTATCTCGAATATTGGAACAAAGATAAGAGGAGCATATAGGAGAATGGTTCACAATTACAAACCAAATAGCTCTAATACTGACTTCTGAAATTCTTTAAAATTTCCCATTGTAGCCCTTAAACAGAAAATGTCAAGATAGCTAAGTCATAGAGACATTTTCAATAAAGTAATTTAAAAGTATTTTTCCTTGTAGCTCTCCTTGAACAAAAATGAGAAAATTGAGTAGCCGTTGTGTCAAGGGTTATATATGAAAATGAAAATTAAAATCTGTATTGCTACGACACTTGAAGGGTCAGGGGTTCAGTACTTTGTTAACAAGAATTGTTTCTTAAGCAATGGTTGTGCAAGGAGGTGATTTGGCAAAGATTATTCTCAACCCACTATACAATTTATTTATTTATTATAATATTATTTATTTTAATATAGTTAGATTTATATTTTTATTGTATTCTTATATTGCTTTGTTTTATTGTATCCTTTAATAGTTTTTATTCTCTTTTCTTTTTTGTATTCTTTATATTAGATAACATGTTGCATATTGTATATTGTTTTTCGTTTTTTCTCCTGGCGCTACGGCCCTTGAAGGACCTTGGCCTGCTCTGCAATTTCCCTCCATTCATCACGGTTCCCTGCCGCTCCTCTCTAATGTCTCACACCCAGTAATTTCACATCTCTTGTGTGATGTCTTCCTCCACACCGTCCATCCATCGTAGTCTAGGCCTGCCTCTTCCCCCTTTTCCTTATGGACGTCCTTCCATTATTTGTTTTCAACATGGCACATCCATCTTATTCTCCCCCTTTTGACGCGAGAAACTATATCACGCTCCCCACAAAGATCCTTAATTTCTGCATTGGATTTTATGCGGTAGTGACTGCCTTCTTTGGTTGAGTCGTATATTCTTCTCAGACTTTTTCTCTCCCATGTACTACACATCATCATGTAGGAACCTTGGTTAGGGTCCATGCCTTGCTACTGCATATGATGAAGGGACGTATTATTGATATACCCTTATTTTAAGGGTTCGGATGGTAACATTTATTTCCGTTCCCGATTCTTGTTCTTATTTCCTCTATCGTGTTATCATCGGGGTAGAATCCACTTTGATACTCAGCTATAACTTCTTCCGATGTTTTCATTAACATTTTCAATAACAGGACAGATAACACTTTATATATCGTACAGAGTAATTTAATTCCCCTGTAATTCTGACATTTTAGTTTATCACCCTTTTTTTGTATCGGAACAATGGCCGTCTTGTGCCATTAATTAGGCATTTCTTCCTTGTCCCACATTTCCAGAATGAGATCATAAATCTCCCGATACAGCCTTTCTCCTCCATACGTAAGCATCTAAGCTGAGATACCATCAAATCTAGGCGCTTTATTATTCTTTATATTATTTAAAATGTCTTCTACTTCCTCTGGGTCTGGCGGTTCTAGGTCTGCACCATCCTCTATAATTTCTGGAATTCCTCGAAGGTTTTGCGGGTTGGGGTTAAGTAATTCACTAAAATGATTTTTCTATCTCTCAGCGATCTCTTCTCTATTTCACAGTTCCATCCCTGTCTTTGGAGAATGAAGTTCGTGGTTGCAATCCTTTTCTAAGCATCTTCAGCCTTTGGTAGTAGTTTTTACTATGTTTACCCTCGAAATCATCTGTTATTACCTTTAGACCTTCTTTCTCTTTTTACCTCTACATAGTTTTTTGGTTGTTTTCCCTATGTTTTACATGTTTTTCAGTTGCTAACCTGGTTTATCTCTGAATCATCCTCATATAGGCCTTTTTTTTTCACCCACAGAATTCAGGCACTCCAGGTCAAACCAGTGGCTGTTCTTATTCCTCTCTTCTTCTCCTAAGATTTCTTTAGCAGCCCCTCTCTTTATTGTTTCTAACTTATTTTCGATATTTTCCTCCTCTGTCCGTTGTCCACTTCCGAGATATTCCTTCACTATTCTTTTTGGACGTCTGGCCTTTTTAAGGCATCTATTTTAAACTTATTTTTATTGTCCCTTTTTCCGTTTTGGTCTTTTGCTATTATCGCCAATCTCTGCTTATACTTCACCATTACTCAGACTTTTTCTCTCCCAAGTACTCTAGCATTACTTTGGTGGCTGCTTTCTATCAACACGTGATCCTTTTTTGGTCCTGCCATCCGATGATGTCCAACTTTGTATGTGAATACGCTTGTGTTGAAAGTTGGTACTTACTATTTTCATGTTTTTACTGGCTGCGAAATTTATTACTCTTACTCCATTATCATTAGTAGTTTTGTGGCATCCGTAGTTTCCCACTGATCTCCCCAGATTCTTTTCTCTACCAATTTATTGTATGTGGTATAATATATTATTTATTATATTGTAGGAAGAAAGTCTGTGTGGCAGTGAATAATTAAATATAACCAAAATAGTAAAAATAATTACTTATTGTTAACCAACATAAGAGTAAAATCTCTTATCCCCCTATTTCCATCTTTTAGTATGTACTGTATTTTATATTCCTTTTTTTATCTGTTGTTATTCCGTTTGTCTAAAAGCTTTTATTATTCTTATTTAATTTTACTTTTAATCCTCAAACAAGACTGAAAAGACAGGAAACTGCTCGTCGATTCCGACTATTACAACATTTACTAGAAAAACGGTCTAAACTTCCAATCCATAACAAAAGACTGATCTACGTAACTGTTATAAAGCCTATCTGGACATACGGAGTTGAGCAATGGGGGCTCCACTAAGCCACTGAATTCCTCCCGAATCCAATTCTTACAGTCCAAAATCCTTCGTAAAATCCTTAATGCTCCTTACTTTGTCACAAATCAAATCATCCATCAGAACCTCAATGTCCCATATGTTGCTGATTTGGCCAGAACAAGATTCCAATCCTTCTATGATAAACTTCCCAACCACCCAAACCAACTATTTTTCTCCTCCGTTACCTAATAATCCTCCTTGGCGTCTGAAATGAAGATGGCCTCGAGATCTTCGCCTCTAAAATATATTTGGAGTTATAAAAATGGGTAGATTCTCCACATGTTTGCATCATGTCATTATCTCACTTACAGCAAATTCACTTGATGTCTATATATATATCTATACAGTTGTAAATAACAATAAATAAATTATTAAAAAAATGATAATGACTAAATATAACCAAAATAGTAGAAATAATTATTTATTGTCAACCAACATAAGAGTAAAATCTCTTTTAAAAAAACTCTCTTAAAATATATACAAACAAAAGAATAGACAAGATGAACATAATCAAACTATCTGTATGAAAAATAAATAAATAAAATAACATAATGATAAAATAATATATACAATATTTACACAATCGACCTGAGGATCCCTGAGCCCACTCTATCCCCCACGTGTGAGGGGTAGAGCAGAGCTCAAAAGATCCCAGCGCATCCCTCTCGCCACATCACTGGTAATGAGCCAGTGTAGTTATTTCTAGACATAAAAAGCCAATTAAATGAATGAAATCAGTTTAGAATATTTCTTCCGTTAAGCAAAACAAAAATAAAAATTTCGAATAAAAGAAAAAAATATTATAAAAATATCGGGAAAATGTATCCTTGAATATTTTTGTCTGAAAAACTTCTAAAATAGTCTCCGATATAAGAGGAATGAGACCGACCCAATAGTATTTCTTTCTCTCTTATGGTTTCTGAGAAAAACTAACCTAAATACCGCATTTTTACCCAAATACATATATACATTTAAAACACATCGATGATGTGGAACATATCAATAAATAAGAGACGAATAATAAATAAATGTACAAAAGAAAGAACAAGAAGAAAACGAACAATAAATACAAGAAGTAAGGCATAAATAAAATAAATCATTTTACAAAATATCGGGACTTTCAAAAATGTTTCCTTGAATATTTTTGTCTGAAAAACTTCTAAAATAGTCTCCGATATAGGAGGAATGAGACAGACCCTATAGTATTTCTTTATCTCTTATGGTTTCTGAGAAAAACTTACCTAAAAACCGCATTTTTACCCTCCCACCTGTTCGCGCCCATCCTTCAATACTAACAGGACGTTTTAAATACATATATACATTTAAAACACTTTGATGATGTGGAACATATCAATAAATAGGAGATGAATAATAAATAAAGACACGAAAGAAAGAACAAGAAGAAAACGAACAATAAGTAAGGCATAAATATAATAAATTATTTTACAAAGAAAATAGAAATGAGGAATGGAAATGGAAAAGTCTGTAAATGCCAGAAATACAAAAATGAGATTATGACTGGCTAGTGATGAAAAAACCAGCGCCAATCGACTGGTAACCGCTGGAAGTTCTTATCTTGAACAGTTAAGTTTCTGGAGCTGTATTTTTTTTTTTTTTATAATTGTAGAACGAAAATCGTCGCCAGCAACCCGTTTTTTCGCTTTTCTGCTAACAAAACTATTTTTGTGGCACATACAGAATTTTCTATTCCCTCAATTCAATCAGCCTGAATTCAACGAAGATAGTTTAAAGTATAAATGAAATAAATAAAAGAACATATATACAGTTTTGATTATTGCTGTTAATAGTAAGCGATATAATCAGTAAAAAAAAAAACACGCCCTATTTATGTATTTCATCCTTTTATTTTTAAGTAAAATAAACAATATGTCGGAATAAATACAAATTCCGCATAAATACATTTGTTTAAAATGTTTTAGCACCTCAAATAAAATGAACGTCTTTGGTATCTAAATCTGAGTAAGAAAATTAAAGTGCTACCAATGAGTAGTTTCTCTACACGCCTGTAACACTCTAATTTAACCGAGATCAGATTTACTAAATGCATTATAATGTACAGTTGTAAATAGCAATAAATAAATATTAAAAAAAAAAAAAAAGGTTCTGAGGAAGAAGAGACCTCCTAATATAAAACGTCATTAGAGTGCTACCAATGGATAAATAATCGGTATATATTTTTTTAAACAATTAAATGGTTTCATCTGGCTTCAGTCATTATAATTCTCTCAATTATTATAAACAATATTCACATGGAGTGAACATGCTTATTCGCTAAGGTACATTTTTACATAAGTAGAATAGCCTTACAAGGTTTTAATGTCATTGTTGTACCTGTAAAATTATAAATAAGATATCCTTGATAATGGCCAGAATGGACGAAACGTAGGAGCTATAAGAGAATAAACGTGCTAATCTTTCCCAGCATTATCAAACATTGAATCATGTAAAAACTAGATTTTGTCAAAATAAAATAAATTATTTCACAGAAGTACCTTTTGTTTAATATTTTCTTTTTAAAGATGGGGTCGATAGGAGAACAAGTAATTTTTTAGAGATCGAAAATTTAAAAAAAATTAGAGGCTCTTATGTTTTTGGTAGGAATTGAATTGATGGAAATTCTTTAAAAATATATATAAAGTTCACTAGTATGCTGTTCAAATAATTCAAGATACACTATCATAATTAAGTAATTTGTTAAAAAACAAAACAATGTATTGAATTTTATCTAAAACAATAAAACTTTATTATTATAATATGATAGTAAGTTTATATTTTCATTATATTTTATCCTACCT
>NW_027116652.1:30533-39412 GCF_000696795.3 Halyomorpha halys | reverse complement strand
CATATTGTATATTGTTTTTCGTTTTTACTCCTGGCGCTACGGTTCTTCAAGGACCTTGGCCTGCTCTGCAATTTCCCTCCATTCATCACTGTTCCCTGCCGCTCCTCTCTAATGTCTCACATCCAGTAATTTCACATCTCTTGTGTGATGTCTTCCTCCACACCGTACATCCATCGTAGTCTAGAGGCCTGCCTCTTCCCCCTTTTCCTTCTGGACGTCCTTCCATTATTTGTTTTGAACATGGCAGATCCATCTTATTCTCCCCGTTTTGACGCGAGAAACTATATCACGCTCCCCATAAAGATCCTTAATTTCTGAATCGGATTTTATGCGGTAGTGACTTTCTTCAACTGTTGGGCCGTATATTCTTCTCAGAATTTTTCTCTCATATAAAAGCTTTTATTATTCTTTTTTCATCTCTTTATTTGTACTTTCTTTAATATTTCTTCTCTTATCTATCTGTTACTATTACCCTTTTCATTTACTATTCAACCTTTAATTATTCTTATTATATCTTACTTTTCATTTTATACCCCTGTTATTTTACACTTATGTTTTTTCTTTTTTTCCTTTTGTAACTATAGTGTTTGTATATTTTTTAGCCCTGACGAAGCCCTGCAACGTGGGGCGAAACGTTGGCTCAATAAAATAGTTTTTTAAAATTTTAAAATAAAATTTGAGTTTTTTTTTTTTTACCGCACCCGGACCATATTCCATTCATCAATACACACGGTCAATCAATAATCTTCCACCATTTTATTATTCTTATTTAATTTTACGTTTAATCCTCATACAAGACAGAAAAGACAGGAAACTGCTCGTCGATTCCGACTATTACCACATTTACTAGACCAACGGTCTAAACTTCCAATCCATTGCAAAAGACTGATCTACGTTACTGTTATAAGGCCAATCTGGACATACGTAGTTGAGCTATGGGGCTCCACTAAGCCATCGAATTCCTCCTGAATCCATTCTTACAGTCCAAAATCCTTAATCCTCCTTACTTTGTCACAAACCAAATCATCCATCAGAACCTCAATGTTCCATATGTTGCTGATTTGGTCTGAACAAGGTACCCATCCTTCCATGATAAACTTTCCAACCACCCAAACCAATTCGTTTTTAACCTGGCTTCTCCTTCATTACCTAATAATCCTCCTAGGCATCTGAAAAGAAGATGGCCTCGAGATCTTCTGCTCTAAAATATATTTGGAGTTCTAAAAATGGGTAGATTCTCCACATGTTGCATGTCATTATCTCACTTATAGCAAATTCACTTGATGTATATATATGTATACAGTTGTAAATAACAATAAATAAATTATTTTTAAAAAAACTTACGTATCACTGTACATTTTTCTAATTTTTCATTGACTTTTTCATTTATGTTTACATCATTTAAGTGTTTGTATCTTTTTTTCTCTTAAAACTTTTACGACCCCCACCCGGACTATCTTCCTACAATGTACTTCATCTGGTCAATTATGTTCTTCCTATATTTATTATTATTTACATGGCCCCTTGGAGTTAGTAGCAGAGTGCCTTACTCCTTGAGCCACCTCGCTCGCTTAATTTATATACATTATAATTAATTTTTTAAGTGGATGCGGAATTATTAAAGCCATCTATACAAATCTTCAACATTAATTAGGTGGGAAATGATCTGTATAATAAATACGTTATTATTTTTAATTAATTATTGTACACATAAGAAACATAAAAAAAAATAACAAATTAAGGGAAACCCTTTGTTTAAATATGAAAAAAAAAATTTGTTGCATCTGCTTTTCTCTGCTACGTGTTATTTTTGTTCATTTTTAACCTAACAGTTTACATAATTTTTTTTTATATTCTTATCATCGTCTATTTTATATTATAACTATTTTAATTTCTCATTTTTGTTCACTTGTATATAATTTTCTTTTTACTTATATTTACATAACTTTAGCCCAACCTTAATTTCTTATTATCCTGCTACGTCAAACAATTTTTAGATATTTTTGTATCTTTTGAGCTCTGATGAAGCTCTACAACGTAGGGCGAAAGGTCGGTAAATTAATGATTGTTAACTTTTTTTTTTCTTTTTTAACGCACTCCCGAACATCTTCATAATTTAAGATAATACTCTCACTCTTTTACATAAATAAAAAGAAAAAATAATTTTTTTTTTGTTAATCTTAAAAAATTATTTTCTTTTCTGAAAACATTGATATGTTTAATATGGTTACTGGAGAGGGAGGAGTGCAAAAAAATATTATAAATAAAGTAATTATGTAAGAGGATCCTGCAAGCTAAATTTATTTTCAGGGGAAAAATCATGAAGATATTCTGATTCCCGAATCTACTGCCTAAGCTTCTAGTTTCGATTATTGCTTCAACAATTGGGCAGGTAAACATCCAGATACAACACTTCAAACGATAAACATCAATTCCTAAAAGCCATGCTATTTATTACTAGTGAAGTATAAATCTTCAGTTACATATGCTTTCCAAAAATAATTATATTATTATAAACATCAATATTTTCCATTTTTTGTAATACGACCGACTCTTAGGAGTCCTCTTATTTCATCAGGGTTTATTCTCTTGTAAAATAAAAGTGATTAAATCCAATATTCTAGTTTGCTCCCTGTAAACTATATCCATATAATTTTTTTGTTTCCCCTTTTAAAACAAAAGGGAACCACGTCACAACAACTCAATTTTTGTCACGTTTATGTACAATTGAGTTGTACATATAAAAATGATAAAGAAATATCGGGACTTTCAAAAATGTGTCCTTGAATATTTTTGTCTGAAAAACTTCTAAAATAGTCTCCGATATAGGAGGAATGAGACCGACCCAATAGTATTTCTTTATCTCTTATGGTTTCTGAGAAAAACTTACCTAAAAACCGCATTTTTACCCTCCCACCTGTTCGCGCCATCCTTCAATACTAACAGGACTTTTAAATACATATATACACTTAAAACACATTGATGATGTGGAACATATCAATAAATAAGAGACGAATAATAAATAAATACACGAAAGAAAGAACAAGAAAAAAACGAACAATAAGTAAGGCATGAATATAGTAAATTATTTTACAAAGAAAATATTAAATTTTCATATAAAAATTTTTTTTTTTTTATACAATTTATTGTTATTTAGAACTATATACATATATACACATCAAGTAAATTTTCTGTAAGTGATATTATGACATGATACAAACATGTGGAGAATCTACCTTGTTCTGACCAAATCAGCTACATATGAAACATTGAGGTTCTGATGGATGATTTGATTTGTGACAAAGTAAGAAGCATTAAGGATTTTACGAAGGATTTCGGACTGTAAGGATTGGATTCGAGGGGAATTCGATGGTTTAGTGGAGCCCCATAGCTCAACTCCGTATGTCCAGATAGGGCTTATTACAGTCATGTAGATCAGTCTTTTTTAATGGATTGGAAGTTTGGACCGTTTGTCTAGTAAATGTTGTAATAGTCGGAATTGAGGAGCAGTTTCCTGTCTTTTCAGTCTTGTATTAGGATTCCATGTCAGTCGTTTGTCCAGATTTAGTGGTATTAAATGTGTTTTAGAAAAATCCCCAACTTCACACCAAATTTAGACCAAACCTACAGAACCGTTTTCTAAGTATAGGTGGCTCGAGGAAAACAAAGGAATAAGAAGTAATCTGGTAAACTCCATTTTTTTTATATTTTCTTTTTAAAGATGGCGTCGATAGGAGAACAAGTCATTTTTTAGGGATCGAAAATTTAAAAAAATTAGAGGCTTTTATGTTTTTGGTAGGAATTGAATTGATGGAAATTCTTTAAAAAAAATATATATATATAAATTCACTAGTACGCCGTTCAAATAATTCAAGATACACTATCATAATTAAGTAATTTGTTAAAGAACAAAACAATGTATTGAATTTTATATAAAACAATAAAACTTTATTATTATAATATGATAGTAAGTTTATATTTTCATTATATTTTATCCTACCTATTAATGTTAGATAAAACGACGAAGATATAACACTTGATACATTAAATGATAGGGAGGGGACTCATTGTCTCTCCCTGGACTCAGTGGCAAGTAGCTATAATCGGGGTATTCATGATCTTTAACATGTTAAAGGATAAACCACGTTAAATGGAAAAACTAATGTTAAATGGAGAAATATTTTCTTCTTTTTCCATGTTAAAACGATATAACATATAACATGGTTGAGAGTCTGTTAAATGGAGAATGACGTCACGAAACTGACCAGCTGAGCTTGACACCGTTTTATTTGTTGTCGTGTTAGGTTACTCTGTTGTTTTTTGTACAGTTTGTGTTTTTTTTCTTTTGTCTTGTGTTTTGGATTTTTATAAAAAAATACAATCAGTAGCCAAACTTTTACACTTCTAGTTTTCGCTTATTTTAGGCATTTTGTAATAAATTATTGTAATCAAAACTTATAAGTAACAATAACATAAATTCTTGGAAGGAAAGGTTACTAAACAAGTAGTTGCTCAGCAACTCCGCAAGGAGCTCTTATGCATTTACCATTTAACATGACTTTAAATAGGGCTTCTCATAATGCTATACTTATAACATTTAACATGGTAAAACATTTTACATTTAACAAAATATCATGAAATCCTCCTAAAAATTATTTGGGATTGAAAAACCCTTGTTTCGCGTGCTCCAGCCAGTTCCGACCTAACAGAAGTGATTGTTGGAATAGATCTAATATTACTATAGTAGATGTTACCAAATCAGGTATTAATATTGTAATTAATAATAGAACTTTAATTTATTATTAAATTATTTTAAAGTTTATTGCTTGTCGGTTGACATCAACCTGGTTCGAGCAAAAATAAGTTTTTAAATATAATCATGGCTACAGTCAATATAAATAAATATAAAAGGACAAACAGGTTCGGGTGCGGTCAAATAAAAACTCAAATAGTGATTTAAGTATTTATATTGAGCCAAAGTTTCGCCCCACGTTGCAGGGCTAAAAAAAATACAAACTCTTAAATAATGTAAACATAAATGAAAAATTAAAAAGATTAATTGAAACGAAAATAATAACGTATAAAAAGAAGAATATTAAAATAAAGTACAAACTAAGATATGGAAAAAGGAGAATAAGAATAGATAACTTGATTTTATTCTTATCCCTCTTTTCCCTATATATCTTCTATTTCTCTTATTTATTTTTTACGATTTATTGTACATTTTTTAAAGAAAATTTAGGTTTACATCATTTAAGTGTTTGTATCTTTTTTAGCCCTGACGAAGCCCTGCAATGTGGGGCGAAACGTTGGCTCAATATAAATAGTTTTTTCACTATCTTCCTTTTATTACAACACACTGTCAATCAGCCATCTTCCAATAAATAAATATAATTTGTCATAGATACAATTTTTAATCATTAATGGTTCATCAATAAATAAAAACTGTTAAAAGAACATCATTGAGAAACTTAGAAAATATCTTTCCCTGCAGCACTTAAATAACAATCAAAAGACGAGTAGACACTTAGGACACTAAAGAGTTACTTTACTGTAAACTGTTACTGATGCAGCAGCAGTATTGTAGACTAGTCGAAGTTGAAAAAAGGCCTGCTAAAACTTACCAAGGAATTTGAAATCCTGATAATCATTTTAGTCATCGAGTCATCCTGTCATAAATTTCTGGACATTGTGACCTAGCTGGAAACGAAAGCGGACCAGCTGTCTAAGGAGGGTACTCTACTGTGACATCAGTCTCGATGAAGTAAAGATGCTCAATACAGTCACCATTAGGAATCACCTATAGGAGCACCAACTCACTCGACGGGAACAGGTCACAATTTTCGCTGACGAACAAGACACATTATACTCAGAGCCCACCTGTTCCGAAAGATCCATATTGGTTCCAGATCTTTCTGGGAGTAAGTTCTATGGAAGCCTTGGGGACCTCACGAGAACCATCGAATTCCTTATTTAAATACCTGAGCTGGCCATCTAAGACAATAACGCCGAAGAGGAAGAACAAACACTGTATCCATGTTTGTTATTGTTTTATTTATAATTATTTCTTGACCAGCTCTGTCTTCAACTATTGACTAATAAGTGCTAATAATCACCCAGTCAATGATTTATACATCTCATTTATAGTATATATTTGTTAAGATGAATATTGATTATTGAATATTGATGATTATTGAATATTGAAGATGAGTATTTGTTAAGATGAATTTAATATTTTTTATTATTATTTAACACTGAATTAAACTCAAGCAGTTTTAAATATATATAATTTATGTATTGATTATCTGAGCTTGAATTTTCTCTGTTTAAAACTAGTTCTAAACACATATACATTCATTTTATATATGCGGAGTTGAAAATATAGTATATCAAGATAGAAATGGTCAGAGATAACATATATAGTTGTGATATGTTATTTATTAAATACTGACGTTTCGACACACAATTCAGGTATTTCTTAAAGATTAATTATGTTGCTGACCACCATTTGGACTAATTCAGGTCCCTCTTTTTCGCTTCTTAGATGGAGGGGTAAATAATGGTATATTTAAACTACAATATCATGCAATGTAAACAGAAAGTTCCCAAAGATCTAACATCAGTAAAACAAACAATTATAAAAAATGAATAGTATTTCTTTTTTTTTTAGGACAGTGATGTCAGTTTTCTCCGCAAATTAGAACTGCTATGTCATAACCATAGAAAAACAATACAAAAAAAAATCATAATTCTTGCATGTTTGATCTTTTAACAATGCGAATATAAACATTTATCTTATATTGACTTAATATCTATATCAAGGAAAATATTAATAGTTACTCAAGAAGGAATCTTTATTTTCAATAACAACTAATATGTTATGAATAATTCATAATTAACATTTTGAAAATATGTAATTTTTGCAAGTTTTAACAAACAAGAGGCAATAAATGTGCTAATTATAGTTTGACGTGCGCAAGACTTTATAAACCTTCAAAATGCTCTTTTATAACGCCAATTCAATTTATATAAACATATTCAAAACATAACAATTTCTGCAAGATGACGGCGTTTAGGACTCACCGTCCATTTTCAAAATCAATATCTAAAAATATTTTATTTTTCTAACTCTAAATTATTAAAAAGAACTACGAGAAAAATGTTAGATTGAAAAATTCATATACAATAATATTGTGATTAAAAAGATGGATGGTGTAATGCATATTAAATATAATGTTTTCAATTATAGTAATATGTTTTTAATTTTAAAAAGAGATTGTTATAATAATAAAAATGAGGTATATGAAATAACGCTGAAACTGTTAATAATTTTATATTGATTAGAAAATGGACAGTGAGTCCGTAACGTACTAATAAAATTTTAAGTTTTTATTATTATTTATTTATTTTTTTAACTTATTTATCCATTCAAGTATTTCTTTTAATCAACTTTTTATTATATTTTCTTTGAAATTTACATATTAGTTTTGTTTTAGTGAAATGTATTTATTTGTTTTTTTATCTGTAAACTGATCTACTGTTGTGACTATTATTTCTCTGGTTTGATCTCACATTGCTGTCTAATAGTGAATTTGTCGATCAAATGAAATAAAAATTGTGAAATGGAAAGAAATGGTGAAATGGAAGGAACAAGAAAGGGAAAGAAAAAAGGAATAAATTGGAATATTTGTAATTAGGGTATAGACTGGAATTGATTGTAAAAGGAAACTGTGGAAAAAAAAAATTTACTTTCTTTTTTATTATATCACGTAAATTTTATGTAATTTATATCTGTCCGATAACGGATTGATTAGTATACTGTAAAATGGAGCAGCCCGAGGTTTTGGAGAAAAAATTTGATGCTTGTAAAAATTTTAAGATTTGGATGACAGATACATATATACCTAAAGAATAAACAAGGAAACGAGAAAGGAAGAACAAAAACAAAAGAAGAAAGGGTAGGAAAAACTATAACATAGAATAATAGACCATAGTTCATAGACATAGACCCATAGTTCGATTCTCAACAGAATAAAAATCATTTTTTTTGTTTGGCCTGTAATCCATGGCTTTCTAAAAACAAAAAAAAATTAAACTAAATTTTAAAAAATCTCAGAGCTCAAATAAATCTACTTCGAAACTTCCTTGAAAATATGTAAGAGGAGCCAAATTAAGGATGAGAAAACTCATGGGTTGAATTTGCCAAAAAAAGAAAATAAGCGTTCCATGTTGACCAAGAAACTTCCTTTATTAAGCTTTAAGCCTAACTTCACTGGCTGATTAAAGATGCGAGGAAGCAAACATTTTTTTTTTTTTTTAAATTTATTTATTGATATTTACAACTGCACATAAATACATCAAGTAAATTTGAGGAAACCATAATGGTATGGTACAAGCATGTAGAGAAACTACCTAATGGTAGCACTCTAAAAACATTTTTGCAATATAAGATATCGAGGGCATCTTCTTTTCAGACGTCTCGGAGGATTGTCCGGAATAAAAGAGGAAGCAAGATTAGAAACTAATGGGTTTGAATGGTTAGGGAGTTTGTAATGGAAGGATTGATATCTGGTTCGGGTTAGATCGGTTACAAATGGAACATTAAGGTCTTTGTGGATGATTTTATTTGTGGCAAGTAAGGAGCATTTAGGATTTTACGAAGTATTTTGGATTTTAAGGATTGGATACGAGAGGAATTTGATGGTTTGGTGGAGCCCCAGAGCTCAACGCCGTATGTCCAGATAGGCCTTATAATTGTCATGTAAATCAGTCATTTGTAATGAATTGGAAGTTTGGACCGTTTGTTTAGTAAGTGCTGTAATAGTCGAAATCGACGTGCAGTTTCCTGTCTTTTCAGTCTTGTGTGAGGATTCCAGGTT
>NW_027116652.1:26555-30483 GCF_000696795.3 Halyomorpha halys | reverse complement strand
AACCTTCAAAATGCTCTTTTATAACGCCAAATCAATTTATATAAACATATTCAAAACATAACAATTTCTGCAAGATGACGGCGTTTAGGACTCACCGTCCATTTTCAAAATCAATATCTAAAAATATTTTATTTTTCTAACTCTAAATTATTAAAAAGAACTACGAGAAAAATGTTAGATTGAAAAATTCATATACAATAATATTGTGATTAAAAAGATGGATGGTGTAATGCATATTAAATATAATGTTTTCAATTATAGTAATATGTTTTTAATTTTAAAAAGAGATTGTTATAATAATAAAAATGAGGTATATGAAATAACGCTGAAACTGTTAATAATTTTATATTGATTAGAAAATGGACAGTGAGTCCGTAACGTACTAATAAAATTTTAAGTTTTTATTATTATTTATTTATTTTTTTAACTTATTTATCCATTCAAGTATTTCTTTTAACCAACTTTTTATTATATTTTCTTTGAAATTTACATATTAGTTTTGTTTTAGTGAAATGTATTTATTTGTTTTTTATCTGTAAACTGATCTACTGCTGTGACTATTATTTCTCTGGTTTGATCTCATATTGCTGCCGAGGCCATCTTCTTTTCAGACGCCTCGGAGGATTGTCCGGAATAAAAGAGGAAGCAAGATGAGAAAGTGATGGGTTTGAATGGATAGGGAGTTTGTAATAGTAGGATTGATATCTGGTTCGGGCTTGATCGGTTACAAATGGAACATTAAGGTCTTTGTGGATGATTTTATTTGTGACAAAGTAGGGAGCATTTAGGATTTTACGAAGGATTTCGGATTGTAAGGATTGGATACGAGAGGAATTTGATGGTTTGGTGGAACCCCAGAGCTCAACGCCTTATGTCCAGATAGGCCTTATAATTGTCATATGAATCAGTCATTTGTAATGAATTGGAAGTTTGGACCGTTTGTCTAGTAAGTACTGTAATAGTCGAAATCGACGTGCATTTTCCTGTCTTTTCAGTCTTGTGTGAGGATTCCAGGTTAGTCGTTTGTCCAGATGTAGTCCAAGATAGCGGATCTGTTCTACATGGGTAAGGGCAACATTATTGAAGTATACTGTAGGGCAGTCAGTAGGTTTACGACGTAGGGTAAAGGTAATTTGATGGGATTTGTTGGAATTTATTTTAATCCTCCAATTACGACACCATTCTTCGAGGGCTATAATATGGAATTGAAAAGTTTGGGATGCCATTAATGGAAAGCAAAAATTAAAAAGACAAAAAAAAAACCCAAAAGAGAATCATATTTAATTATAAATTGTGTCGGTTTGTATCTAAATAGATACAATTAATTTTTTTTTATTATTATCTTACTAACAATAATTATCAATTTTATTTACAGGAACATCTCCCCATCGTTCCCCTTCATCCCCTCATACTTGAGAATGATTTTACTCCACAAATCCTGTATACTGTACACTGCCTCGCCATAAATTAGGGTCTTTAATTTTCTCAGTACATAAAATTCATATTTTCTGAGAAAAACAACGGATAAAGATGAAAATACAAAATTTTTATTTTTAACCCATACCGTCGAGCATGGGTCTATGGGTCATATGGACGTTTTTGTTCCTCTTAAGGTATAGTATAGTAGCTGCTCCCACAAAATGAATCATTTATAGGACACCTTGTATATACCTATAAATGTACATTATAAGGTACAGTAGACAATGTTTATGGAATGGAGCCATTAGTGTGAATTAAATTTAATTATCGATTAATTTAATTGTATTTTTCAAGAAACTTTCAAAATTAAATCCATTTTTTTTTTTTAACAAGGAAAGTAATTAGATACAAAGCACAAAATGAATAGGCGAATTTTCGTTTAATTATAGGAAGTATTGATAACGAAAACTAAATTTCTCGAAGCATTTAAATCTCACACAAACGATATTGAATTCAAAATCGATAGTAATTCCGCCAAATTTTGAAACATGGCTACAGCTTCTACCAAACTCAACTGAATCATTTTTTGTCTGGATGAATAGTGAAATTTATTTCAAGGAAAGTTCATGCGCGCGGACTATAAAATGTAGACATGTTTGAACACATTTAACGCATAATAAATTCAAACGAAAACCGCTGTATAAAATATAAAATATGGGCTAGCTCCTCGCGTGTAACCATGGAGGGGATATTGTAGATAAGGATTTTTTGTGGGGGGACGGATGGGCTTCTCATAGCATTACCTGTCTTTCTATTGCAAGCATCTTTATTTGGTTTATTAGTCATAAACTATAATAAATCACCATTCGTTTATCGGTATTATTGTCTTCTTCATCTTCGCTAGCAAATCAGGTATGATAGATTTCTTTGATATAGATGTATTTGTAAGAAAGCTTGTAGAGTCATATGCTTGTGTTTCGTTTCATTTTTAACCGATTACTTTATCATTATAATGGATATATTGATTATTAATTAATTTTATGTATCATTTTGGTTACTTAGTCTTATGTAAACATATATGCGGCACTATAGAAAACTATTTTGCTATTTAACACAATTACATGTTTCTCATAATGAATTACATGCCCAATTATATCAATAAGAGTAATTTTTTGATAAATTAGTTCAAAAAAAGGATCTATAAATAAAAATGTCTAAGTTTATATATGTTTTTATTAATTAAATAATTATATAGAAAATAACAGAAATAAGATTCTCATATAATGAAAAATCCAGATTTTCACAACTCACCTGGTGGGGGAAATCGTATCCAACCACTCTTTGGAGCACTTTTCACATTAAGACCGTTTTACAACGCACTGAATAAAAACCACAAAGACACAACACAAAACTCCAGCACAAAGGTTTAGGTAACTACACATGTTTGAAGTCGGATTCAAACTGGGCCTTTTCTACCTGCATAACGGAATGATAATATGTTATCAAGGGAAGAAGATATCTAACGCAAGATATAGATTAAAATATAGTATAGATACACAAGGGGAACAATTTATAACTTCATAGATTATCACCGTATCTGGTGGCAAACATCAGGAGATAAATTTGATAAAGTTATATTTTCCCGAAAAAAAAAAGACTCTATTGGATCAAAGGAATACAAGATGCCGGACCTTAAGCACGCTCGGAAGCCATTTTTTATTTCAGGTAGGACGAAACTATTTTGTTTTTATAATATTCATTTTCTTTTAACGTTTGCGATTATTATTTTAATTTTTCATTTTTATTTAGAATAACGACTTAAATTAAATGTCTTCCAAAAATATTGACAAATGATAACCGAATTGAGCATTAAACATTGAACGTTAATCGTATATCTGGTGGAGAGCCAATACATACGTAGAGATTTAAACTCGAAATACAAAATATTAAAATTTAAAAAAATTAAAACTAGAATTTTTTTCCAATCCAAAACATTACTACAATCCTATGTTTGCTTGAAAAAGTCCAAAACTTTATACTTTATACTGTGTATATAAGTATTTTAAACATGATATCAAATGCTGTAATAAATCTAGTTAAAAATGGGTGATGCGTGGAGCAATGGCTGGGAGGGGCAATGAAGTGGTTTGGCGTTTTGTTCGGTTTAAATTAAAAATATAAAATTATATCTTCTAATTTTTAAATTTAATCATAGTATAATAAAATAGATGAATTATATAATTCTGATAATACAGGAACACTAAAAATAATATTAAATATCCTATTTTTTTATGAAATGAGAATTTGTTTTTAGTAAACATGACATTACACTTTTGAAAATATAGAATATAAAATAACTATAGTTATGTTCCAAACAACAAGTATTTTACTTGGTCTCGTTCAGACAACTACTAATAGACTAACCACAAACCACTAATGATATGTCAGAATTTTCTTTTTTAATTTTTATTTATATTAATAATATAAATCTATTATAGTGTATCAAAGT
>NW_027116652.1:21449-26505 GCF_000696795.3 Halyomorpha halys | reverse complement strand
AAAGTAAACCACAATGTTTCCTATTCATCCCTCTTCCCTCTATCCGCCCATAGTCTATACAACTGACATCACCACTTACGCTGACACATGTGTACTCGCAGTCAATTGGAATGGTGCCGTAATTAGAGGATAAAAATTAATCCCGACCAATCCCATCAGATCACATTTAACCTTTGTCGTAAACCTACTGACTGACCTGCAGTATCGTTTAATAATATTGCTCTTACACCTGTAGAACAGATCCGCTTCCTTGGGGTACATCTGAGCAAACGACTAACCTGGAATTCTCACACTAAACTGAAAAGACACGAAACTTTGGTTTCAACTATTCAAGCAGTTGTAGACTAAGGGTCTAAACTTCCTATTCATTACAAAAGACATGACAATTTTAAGGGCTATCTGGACATTTTTGGAGTTGAGTTTTGGGACTCCACCTAAACCTCTCGTATCCAATCCAAAATCCTTCGTTAATTCCTCCATGCTGCTTACTTCGTCACGAATAAAACCACCCAAAGAATTTAATGTCCCATATGTAACCGATCTAGACCGAACCAGATATCAATCCTTCCATTATAAACTCCCTAACTATCAGAATCCTCTTGTTTCAAACCTTGCTTCTTTTTCTGGCGCCTGATTTCGAGACCTACTAGTGTAGAAATATGATTAGAGTGGTACCAATGGGTAGTTTCACTACATGCCTGTATCACTCCATTTTTATCTTACATCTACATTTGCTTGATGTATTTTTGTGTAAAAGTTGTAAATAAATAAATGCAAAAGTACAGTTGTACAGTTGTAAATAGCAATAAATAAATTTAAAAAACAAAAACGGTTATTTCGATACGATTCCTATTATTTCAATCAATGATTACATTACTTAAATCATATCCGCACTTACAGTCATAATTTTTAAAATTAATTTTACAACATTCCTTTTTATTTTAAATCATAAAATTCTTTCATGGTTATACCTTAAAAAAAAAAAAAAAAAAAGAATTTACATCTCAGTTAATTTATTTAAGCCAGGAAACAATTAAAACCTGTGCATTATATAAATCTTTGAAGATTAAGATTGTTAGATTTGTAGATTATCTTCAATTTTAATTTTTTTCTCAGTTAAAATCAAGATGCATTAAAAAAGCTGGTTTACTGTACACCATCAAAACCACTTAGCTAAATTAAACATTGAATGTTATTGGTCGTGGTAGTCCAATTAAGCAGGTCATTTCAAGTTTAAACAAAAAAAGATAATATTAATTTATAAAATCTTGAATCGTATGAGTGGTATAGAACATGAGTGTTCTCTAATCAATAAATAATAGCCTGTTTCACAATTTGGGAAAAACATTTAAAATGATACAAATTTACATTATTTACTTATAATAAGAAATCTAACTGATTATATATGTTTATAATAATATATAATATTCCAAATACAATATCCATCTTAATTAAATGATGACAAATAAAAAAAATATTTAACATTCAGGATACCTATGAACAAAATAACTAAAGAGAAGTATGTAACTATAAGACATTCCAATTTCTTAGGGAAAATATTGTGCAAAGAGAGTGAATCTGGTCTTTGCATTAAATTCAAATTCTATGTCTTATAATAAATTATACTAAAATGATATTGGACCTTATAATTCTGTCTTTATCATTTTTAAACATATATACGTATTTTTCCGAAAAAGAATATTAATAAAAATTAAAACAATAATTATGACATAATGTGAGCGGAACTGCCAGTGTGCTCAGTGGCAAGGAGCTGTGCTAATAACTCCAAGGGTTCGGTGGTGCCAGATAATTATTTATTTTGTTACTGTAGCCGTGAGTCAACCCTGTAGAGCTCTGTGGTCTATTCAGCTCCATAAACGGGTACCCTTAACTAGGAAAAAATCTGACGGTCCTCATTATGACCAAATTTCCCCTCGCACAACCGTAGGTCAAGTAACAGAAACCTTATGAAGTATATCACCTCCAACCCTTCCTGGGTTTTAGCAGTACAGCTTTATTTTAATTACAATTATCACGAAATAGTTATAAATATCAATTAATTTAAAATTTCTATTAACATTCTTTTTCTAAAAAATATATCAGTTGGCAACTAGGTGAAAATAATTATCAAAGTTTTAATAATTTTTGCGTTTAAAAACAAACGTTTTGCACTACGATGTTTTTGAGTGTGCCGAACAATATTTAGAGATTTATTTATTTTTTTTAAATCATTTTTTTATTCAAAATAATTTTTTTTCTCGGGTTTTCTCCTATAATATGAAAGCTATTGATCGATATTATTTAAATTATATTTAAAAAAATTGACCAACACTGTTATGACGGAATTAAGGATAAGTTCTGAAAATTGTTCAGTCTCTTTTTAAAGTCACAAAATTCCCTCCTCTACTTTCACAGTAGAATACATGCGCAAACGTATTTTTGTTTTTATTCCTTCGATTTGGCACAATTTTGAAGGAAAGTTGGAAATTGATGCATACATGATCTAGTGCGCATTTTATCCAATTCTATTTGACGAAAGTAATTTACTCTATAGCCCTATAATAAAACGGCTCGCCTCGTGGATATGATTGTCAAAGGATGAATCATCGGCTTTGGAATATGGATAATTGGATATGGATAATTCATATACAATTGAAATTTGTAGAAAAATGATAGAAAAAATTTCGAGACAGTTGCAGACCTGCTTGAGTTGCAGGCCTACCTTCTACGCCATAGCCCCTGATGAACACCTGAAATTCAGGTCGAAACGTCGGCATAAAATAAATAAATATGGTTTTGTTTATTTATGTTGCTCTTTGCTGACCGCACCCCTCGACAAACTTCTCCAATAACACAGAAAATATAATATAGAAAAAAAATAATGGTATGGAAAGATTAATATAGCAAGAAAGCAGTATTGGCCCACATATGCCGACATATTTGCCAAACTTTTGAAAATGCATGGTTTTCATATTATGAGCGAAACACAGAAAAACGATTAATTTTTGTAAAAATTGCCTGGAAAAAAATGAGAAGTCAAACTTCAAAGTGATCAGCATCCTCAAAAACAAGGGGAGGCAAATATTTTAAGAAAGCCCATTATTGATCTCAATGCCTATACTAAAATTTAGACGTTAATGCTGATTCATAAAAATAATTCAAGATGAAACATAAAAATATTTGATTTTTTTTTATGCAGATGGTCTATGAGCTGGCGGTCCAGAAGAACAACATTAATTTCAGCTATTTATTGATTGACGACGTTTCGAACCACAGTGTTGGTCTTGATTAGGGCTAAAAAATAAAGATAAGAAGAGGGTAAATGCAATGTAATAAATAAGAGAGTCACCGGTTACAAAGTCAGGGTCCCGTTCCGTGTTTTACTATGGGAGCCCTTTTTTGTGAGCTGAAAAGAGTTCATATTAAAATAGAGAGAAAAGGGGGCTTAAATACATTTACTTCTTCTCCTTTGAAAGACCCATATATCTAACAGTTTCAAGGTAGCCTATCCATTTCTCAAATATCTCTCTAGCAGCCGTAAGTGCTTGACTTAACCAAGAGTGATTCCTCTGTTTCTTGACAGATGCAATATGAGGTCTTCCCACTTATTCCTTGGTCGTCTACGTTGTATTTTTCCTCGATTTTTGCCTCCCAAATACTTTTTGAGAGTCTAATTGATCTCCATTCATCACTCATGGCCGAACAACGCCAATTTGTTTCAATGTATATCATCTATAAGAGGTTCCAGCCCTGCTTCTCCATTAACTTTTCTATTTCTCATTCATCGATCGATTCACGAATCGTATTTTGCCGAGAGCTTTCCTCAAAACTTTCATTTCTGTGGCTTGTATATGGCTTTCGAATTTTTTGGTACTTGGCCAACTTTCAGCAGCGTAAGTCAGCGTAGGTACAATAACTTCTTTATACACCATCACATTAGTTTTCACTTATTCATATTAGTTACTGAGTGGGTGGTACACATTTATTGTTCAACCAATGCGCGTGTTAATCTCGTATACATTTACATTACTGTTAATAAGTAAAAAAATATATTTATGTGAGTTCAAATTTTATCCATAAAAGGATAGACAGGATTAGAGTGTTAATGGTCATCTTAAATTAGTTTTATGGTACACAAAGAGAGGTTTTGAGACTAGCTCTCCATTATAGAAATCATGTATTATGGCTAATCTGTGACGTTGTGCTGTCACAGTGGCGTATGGGAACGAAAATGGATTTGCGCTTGGTAACCACAAAAAAAGCCTGTCTCGTTTAGATGCTGGTCAGTGATTCGATGTACCTGTCGTGGTGGTAGGGGCAGCAAGGCTTGCATGCCGTCTCGGCGATAATTCCTATGGGTTTTCTTGGCTTTCGATATACTCTGCTAAGGGGAGCATTATAAAAAAAAACCCTGATCCAGCCTTTATAAGACTCTCTCTCCCTCCCCCCTAAAAAAAAATTACGAAAAAATCGGATATGTAAATCCAACATTGACGTTAAATAAAAGCGATATAAATGTATTGGTATGAACTTCTAAATAAATAAACTATCAAATACCTAAACTAAATAGAAAGGAGGCTGTATGAAGAACACCTTCAATTTAAGGCCAGCCACTACTTCAATTTAGAATGTGATGGTTGGGTTATTATGAGTAGAATGAATGTAAGAGATTTAATTGAAAAAAATAATTGGCTTAACGTGAATGAAAATGGATATATTGAACCACTTACATGCTTGCAGAAAGTGAACAAGAGAAAATTAGATTTCTGAAATCTATTGAATAATTTACACGGTTATAATGGCGCAGCCAAAAGCAAACATTGTAGGTTAGGTTAATAAATTTAGAATTGGGGTAATTGATGATAGCAAATATTGATGAGATGATATAATTGTATGAAGATCATTGTCCAGTTGGGTAATAAAGAAATTGGGAGTAAACTAATTCAGATGGATTGGAAGGAATGTTCTATCCCAGTATTCTCCTCTCTCCTTCTGGCTCCCTTCCCTCGCCAGGGAACCGCTACCTGACCGTGCATAATGAGGTTGAATTCAGGAG
>NW_027116652.1:20900-21399 GCF_000696795.3 Halyomorpha halys | reverse complement strand
AAATACAAATTTTAGAATATGATATAACAACTATAGAAATATTAAATAACACAATTAAAAATTATAAAATTTTTATTGGAAGAAGATTTGGAAGATAGTCTGAATGGTGGTCAATAAAGGTATAAAATAAAATAAACTATTTAATGGCAACCAACGATTCACCACACTTTGCAAGGCTTCGTCGTCGATATTGTAAGGTGTGAAGAGATAATAACAATACAAATAGAAAGAATAGTAAGTAAAAAATGACTCAACAAATTTTCTTGTCACATACAATCTTTGTATAATGTTTTCATTTCGTCCTGACGAAGCCCAACAAAGTGGGGCGAAACTTTACCATGATATAACTTCTTTACTATTTTGTACCATCATATGGTCATATTATAATTATTTATTATGTTATTTAATATTTCTATAGTTGTTACTACATCATATTTTTAAATTGGTAAAATAAAATATATCTGGGTAATGAAGTATTTTTTCTTTAAATTACTTTACT
>NW_027116652.1:12342-13635 GCF_000696795.3 Halyomorpha halys | reverse complement strand
AAAAAGGAATAAAAACACAATAATAAATTTAAGAGTAATTAAATTATAATAGTATTATTTTAAATAAAATTAAGATAAATACGTAATAAGTTAATTAATAATGAATACAAAAATGAAGATAAACAAATAAACCAAAAAAAAAGGCAATAATCGCTAATCTACGCAGTGGTATTCAGATTATCTTTGGACAAGTCCTTTTAGTTTAATTAAAGTTTTTTCCTCCCAATTCTCACTGAAAGGAAAATATGAATGGAAAAAAACTAGAATAATTTATACATTGAAAGCTTATTTTTTATTAGATACCTATAATTGATAATTTTTTATCAGAATATCTATAAAATAAAACAGGCCTGTACGTAAATGTAACAACTTACTCAATGTACCTCAAAAACGATAATGTCTCTAAAGTTGGAATAGTGTTTCCACTTATGGTGCAACTGTCCACTAAGACTGGTTTTCAAAAAAATCCTACACTAAAAGGTCTATAAAAATAATTTTTAATTCCTTGAAAAAAATAGATTTTCGAATATAGATCACTAGAAAACTATATCTCCTGGAAGATTATATTCAATCATTTGTAAGATAATAATATTTTCTACAAAACAAAACCAAAATCATCCAAACATTAGCAAAGGTTTGAGGTTTAGATCTATGTGTATATTTAAATAATCTGTGCATGTTTCCATGGAATCCCATTTTATATTTATCTTAACATTTAAGGGAATGGATTGCGAGTGGTTGCGTTTCAGAAAATTTGGACTCTTTGTTTTATAAAACAATATTTTTAGAACAAAAAAAACAAAATAATATTATAAATAAACCGAAAAATTCACATCCTGAAAGGTAATGAGATCAGTGAGTAAAGATAATAAAATTCTTTACAATACAAAACATAAACCAACTAAATCGGACTAGCATTAGCAACGATGGAAATCTTTTGTATTTTTATCTGAACATACAAAAGTATCCACAGGTAATCTGAACAAAATGGGGGGAGAGGTCAGTCAAGCTTTTATTCACAAAAGGTCAAAGGTCGTCCCAGGCTGGGTTCGAACCGGCGCTGCTGTGAACTTGAGATTGCTAAGGTGACGCCTCAACTCCCTCGGCTTCAATATGCCTTCTGGCAACTGAACTTTGCAATTCAAATGTCAATTTTCCTCTTCCCCTTTTAGATCTTCAAATCTTCCAGCGCATCTTAATACCACTGGGGTGCCACATTTAACATAAAACGTTTAAGTGAAGCAATATTAGCCCTTATGAAACAAAGTAAATCTACGATAAGCTTATTTTGAT
>NW_027116652.1:5986-6792 GCF_000696795.3 Halyomorpha halys | reverse complement strand
TTGCTGACCGCACCCCAAGACCATCTCCAATCATTAATCTACGGTCAACTA
Organism: Halyomorpha halys; assembly: GCF_000696795.3. NCBI lineage: Eukaryota > Metazoa > Arthropoda > Insecta > Hemiptera > Pentatomidae > Halyomorpha > Halyomorpha halys. Next base: position 6,741 of record NW_027116652.1, on the reverse strand, counting down.
TCTACACCTCATTAATTATAAGATAATTTAATATACACACAATATTATAAAAATGTATTTTTTTTTTTTTAATGAGTAAGAATTTTTATTTTAAATGGAGCCGCCAGACTCGATAGAGCGACAGTAAGTTCTTTGTGGTTCTGACAGATGGCTGCAAACTGTCACCCTATATTCTGTGTTTTACGCCTTTTTTATTATTTATTTATTGATACTCAAAACAGTATTAGAAATATTTACAAATAGTAAATTTGATGTTAGTTATGAAATTACATGATGCAGACGTGTAAAGAATCCATCCATTAATAGAACTTCAATAACATTTCTAGAGGACGAGGCCATCTTCTTTTCAGGCGTCTAGGAGTATTATCAGGTAATGAAGGAGAAGCCAGGTTAATAACTAGTGGGTTTGGGTTATTAGGAAGTTTAGTTATGGAATAATTGGTATCTGGTATATGGAAGATGGATGACTTTATTTGTGACAAAATAATAATTGGGTACAAAAGAAATTCGATGGCTTAGTGGAGCTCCAAAGCTAAACCCCGTAAGTCCAGATAGGCCTTATTATAGTCATATAAATGAGTCTTTAGTAATTAATTAGGAGTTTAGACCGTTTGTCCATTGTTGTAATAGTAGGAATCGACGAGCAGTTTCCTCTCTTTTTACGCTTTAAATTGATAAACTCTTACCCCTGTAGAACAGATTCGTTATCTTGGAGTCCATCTTGACAAACGACTAACCTGGAATCCTCACACAAG
>NW_027116652.1:0-1064 GCF_000696795.3 Halyomorpha halys | reverse complement strand
TGTATTATTTTATTTGTGACAAAGTAAGGAGCATTGAGGATTTTACGAAGGATTTTGGATTGTAAGGATTGAATACGAGAGGAATTCGAAGGTTTACTGGATCCCCAAAGCTCAACTTCATATGTCCAGATTGGCCTTATTAAAGTCATGTAGATCAGTCTTTTCTAATGTGTTGGAAGTTTAGACTGTTTGTCTAGTAAGTGCTGTAATAGTCGAAATCTACGCCTGGTGTGAGGATTCCAGGTTAGTCGTTTGTCCAAATGTAGTCCAAGGTAGCGGGTCTGTTCGACAGGGGTAAGAGTAACATCATTAAATGAAACTTTAGGGCAGTAAGTAAATTTACGATGAAGGGTAAATGTGATTTGTTGGAATTTATCTTAATCCTCCAATTACGACACCAATCATCGAGGGCTGTGATATGGGATTGGAGATTTTGGAATACAATTAATGGGTTATTATTAACAGCGACCACACATGTGTCATCGGCATACGTGGTGAGGATAATGTTAGGATTGGTTGGAATGTCAGCTGTATAGAAGGTGTAGAGGATGGGACCAAGGATACTACCTTGAGGTACTCCTCTCTTGAGGAACACCACTAAAATTTGAATTATTATCGCAAGAAAAATAAAATGTTTTTTCATAATGTTCGCCTTCTCTGGTATTTGTATTTTTTTTTTTTTTGGTTATTCGAAAATCAAAAAAATAGCGATTTCTTCAACATGAACAGGCTACGCAAAAGTTGAGAACTTAAGAAGAGTTTGTAAGTTAGTTGTATGAAAGGCGAACCACAACATATTTTCTCTTAGCAACTAATTATAATATCTTCAGCGAACAAAAACAAAACAATATTTATTTATGCCGACGTTTATAAGTTATACACATTAGTATGTTACCTCCATATCTAAAAATTTTAGTTTTTATAAATAATTGTTATTTTTTTCTACGATTTACGCTTGTAATTTTTAGGTATTATTTATTTTTACTAAACGGATAAGCTTTTTGCTACTATTTGAATTTTTACTATTAGATCTCCTACTGAAATTTCAACTTATAAAGTCAATT
>NW_027116651.1:0-5132 GCF_000696795.3 Halyomorpha halys | reverse complement strand
GTTAGGCAAATAGCGGGGAGATATACGATTCCCGTCGGGATACTTGTCAGGAATCGGGGCTATATTTCAACCCCGGAGGAGAGGCCGAAAATTCGTCCTACAGCGGCTAGTAGGGGTAGCAATCGATAAACATGATACGCCTTTATTTTTTTATAATTTTACACTTTCAGTTAAACTTTTTTTCTCATCTCCTTTATTAAATAGATAAATAAAATAATTAATATATATCTAAATATATATACGTAATTGGTGCTCTTACTTTGCCACATGGCATTCATTATAAGGGGATGGGCTGGGTCTGCAGAAGGCGGGGGTTACAGTATTTGCCCAGAAGCCGCTGGCCAAAATAAAACTTCAGTAATAAATAAATCATTCGTAATGATTATAAATTCATAATCATAAATAATAACTAATCATTTACTGTTTACGATAAACAAGATTAAGAAACGGAAAAGTAAAGCCTAGTATAAAATTAGATTTAACGTTCCATCACTTACGAGTTTTTTTTTTGTTTTAGTTTAGTTAGTTTTGTTTATATAGGCTATAGTTTTGTTTTAGAGCTATACTATAAAAAAATTAAATTTTTCCTACCAGATTAGATTAGTTCAAAACCATAAGGGCGAAGTTAGCTAGCATAACAACCTTAAACCAAGAATGAATATAATTTTCTTTGCAAAATATTATAATTTTATGATGTATGTATCATTATCCACTTTAGAAGGGCATATGAATAATACGGATTAAATATTAGGAATAATCAAGCCAATATAAATTATAATAATAATATCCTTCTCTCCCCCCTGTTATTTCTATTTTTTCAACAGTTCAATTTTATGTATCTGCGAAAAGTAATTACCAAAGTTTCTTGAATGGATATTTTATTCTACTTCCCTATTTTAGGATTATTTAATGTTATTTTTCGGTTGTTTATCTCTAACTGGCCATTCTTGCCATATGGGAGGAGATTATCATAGCAGTAATCAACTTATTCTAACCAGAGTGGGAGGGTCCAGTTTCAATTTCGTGGGACCCGTACAAAATAAAAGTCAAGACTTCAGGTTGCTAGGGTTCCGCCTCAACTAACTCGGTTCGTACTTAACCTAAGCTATACAGTGCATTAAAAATTTCTAAAGAGTAATTTCAAATATTAACAAAAAAATCAATGGTCAACATAACTAATCAGATACAGCCCAATATTTACATAGCCACTGTTTATTTATAATTTATAAAAAAATGATTGATATTTTATAATACATAAAAATTGTATTGTTCATTTTTATGGTCTTACGAGGCATTCCACCACGAGCAGTATGGATAAGTAGGTAACTCTCCTACTCCATGGAGAATAAATAAGAATGGTAATGCCTTTTAAATATGTATATTTATTACTTTTTCTATTTAATATTTTCATATTTATTGTCTCATATCTTTAAATATTTATAATTTCCACATATATATATTTAGTAAGTTTATTTTAGTGTTATATTTTTTATGTATGTATATAGAGTATTTTATTTAGATTTTAATTAAATAGAATTGTGCATGATCATTTAGGATTTTTATGTACGTATATGATTAGAGTTTTTACTACTTTACTAGGAGAAAACTTGATTCAGAAATATAGGATAATAATACAAGAAAAAAATGAATAATTTACTTTTTTTAAAATATAAAAAATGAATAATTTTATTTTTTTTAAATAGAAAAATGAATAATTTTATTTTTTTAAATAGAAAAGAAAATAATTTTATTTTTTAAAAATTGAAAAAAAAAGTAAAAAGGATGACAAATAAAAATATAGAAAAAAGTATTAAAGAATATTAAGAATCTTAATATTTAATTTATATGTCTTTGTAATATAAGATTAATACGTGATTGTACAACGAGATTTATTATGCTGTGTGTAAGAAACCCAATGCAGTTCGGCATCACTGTTTTTTTTTTTAATAAAGTGTTTCTCTCTTCTCTTTCTCACCCCTCATTCACTTCAGTGAAAAGGGCAATATCACTTTCCTCATAGGTGTTCATTATATAAACGTTAAATGTTTTAATTTTCCAAGAAAAATTATTTTCCAGTATTTATCTACACATAAATATTAGACTTGTGTACAATTTTTCCTCTAGAAGATATTCAAAATTAACGTATTCAAACAAATTAGTACCAGACGTGAGGATGTCATTGTACACTCTACAAAGTCGGACGAAAATGACCGTCACCGATATTCGTTCCAACAGTAAAACAGTGAGTATTATGTCATATAAAACATTTAAAAGAGAATATAAGCAAAAATCCAAAGAATAATAAAGAAGTAACCCTTAAACGATCCGTAGAGACTAGTTGGAACAACAAACAGACAAATCGACTTTTGCTTTTACTTTTTTGCTCTTTTTTTATCCTGCTACTTAATGGGAATTCGATGAGGACGTGAGCCGTGAATCAAGTAGAGCCTTTGCAGAACCAACTTAATGCTGCTTTCTGTCATCAGGATTACTGTTTAGCTTTTCCACTCAGAGGAAGGCTCTCTCAGCAGTTAAGCTGGGGAATAAAATGTTTAAAATTGGGAGAATAAGTTAAAAAGTACATTGGGAATAATTAATGATTAAATGCAGTTATTAATATAGTACCAATCATTTGATGGTCTGCTTTTATCTCTATGGAGTTCAATAAATGGTGAAACAAGCTTAAAATATTCACTATGTATATTAATTAAGTGTTAACAAATATAAATCTATCATATATTAAATTTTTGTTTGAGAATAGGTACTTAAATTAAAACATAAATTTCTTTTGATCATTTTATCCCGCTTTCATCAATTTTCTCAAACGTTTCGTGCCACCCAGGCCCTTAAATATTGATATATTTTTAAAATCACAGTTATCTACTAACTAATGTTTGTTCTTACTTCATTAACTTTAAATGCTTAACAATTTTCTTATTTATTAATAATTATTATTAATTTCGATCGTAAGATAGCAGCTACCCCCATCGCTTTAAGAGTACGGTCTAGAAGGCAATACTGGAATGTTGTTATCTTCACTGACTTTCAAACGGATATCCTTTCTGTTACTAACACACAGGAAATAATTTCAAGTGCTATTTTGGAATGTTAATCCCTCCTCCACGACCTGACATTTCGAGGCAGTGATGTGGCCCTACAATGGATTCCGAGCCATTGTGGGATTTTAAGAAACGAAGAAGCAGATAGTCTATCTATCGGTGCAGTCGGTGCATCCAAGATCCTATGACGGTAAAAATAAGGACCATAATTGAGGATGAAAAAAAAAACACATATGGAAAACGTGAAAGGAAAAAGAAATAAGAGTATAATACAAAACCCAATTCCAGCTGACCTCCATAGAAGAGATGTAATCAATCGCCTGCTTCCTCCTGATGACTGGGCACGATTATCAACAAAATCATCTCTACATGATAGGCCTGGCTCAGGTTCCTATGTGTGTGGTGTGCGACCAATGGAGAACGGATGGAGACCACCTTGACAAATGTCTTTCTCTAACAGAATATAGGAAAAGCCAACGACCATTTAAAAAAAACGAATATATATTGGGCAGTGAGACGCCGGTGGTCGAACGACCGACGACTTCGGCATAAGAAAAACATTATTATCAACAAGCCTTATATGATAGTATTGTGATGGGTGAAATGTAAGTAAAAATTGATAATGGACTGAGGAGTGAGAAAAAACAATCAAAAGATAAATTTATGTTCTCTGTAAAATTAAAAAATATATATTTAAAAATTTTTATATTAAATATATAAATATATGACAAAAATGTATATGCCAAAGTGTTTGAATTGCGCCCTATTTTAAATAGTAATACAAAAAACAAACATATAACTTGAATATGTTTAACGAATATTTATTATTTGTTTTTTTATAAATATATAAAACTAAATAGAATAGTTAAATGTAAAGACATCGATACATCTTTATAATGTAAGTTACTGAAGACTTCCTTACCAGCTAATAATATCATATTTAGATGTAAAAATTTTCTTTTCTAATATTTCATAATCAAATCAATTTTTAATATATTAGATGTGGTTATTTCCTCTATATGTTTTTCCCCCACTGCTTAGATCTAGTGGTAGATTCCCAACAATGAACAATAGATAAATTATTTTAAAATCATTGTTGTTTTACCCATGAATAGGCAATTTTAGTGTGTTCCTATTTTTTAAATGAATAGTTTTAGACCGATCTGAAGTTAAGTATGATGAAATATATTATATATTACGAAATGAAAAAGACATTCATTGATACAAAAAAGTATGAATATATATATTTATAAGTATATATTTAGCCCTAGACAAAACCAATTATTCTTGTGTAATATATATTTTTTTGCAATCCGTAAATAAAATTATTTTTTACTATTCAATACAAGGAATCGATGACAGAATCTATAGGTCATTTTTCATATCAAATTTATAAGTATGAAACAATATTTTATTCATGTGGCGTATTGCACATTGGGGCGCAAAGGAATAAAATGTGACATGCACCTGTCGTTACTAAATTGAATGCCATTTAACCGATTGTTGTTATCCGACAAAGCTAACCAAATAAACGTAAACGAGCGAAAAGTAACTGATGTCTGTTGGGATTGACCATTTTAATTGGCCCGCAGTCATTTATTCCCAGACCCGGGGAGAAGATGACAACGCCGGCTCAATTAACAACCAAGCGATTTAGGAAGCCATGGCTGAAACTGAAAGCGAAAAATGTATCAGCGATGAAAAAGAGGGAAAAAATGGAAAACAACACAAAGAATTCCACGTCCAACCCGATTCTCTCTACCCCGTACCTGGAATCTATTTCCATTTTACGGAGGGTTAATCATGCATGGAACCGATAAATCTCAAAGTGTGGGCATATAAAAAAGTGAGCTGAATTAATGATGACTCACTGTGAAAATATCTTTAATTTACTATTCGAATTGATTAATACACATTTAAAAAAAAACAACAACATATAAATAACAATATCAAAAGTGTTTTAATAATATCGAAGAGACTAGTGAGGATATTTTTTTTTGTTTGTTTCAGATTTGAAAAAAGTAGAAAATCTTAGAAATGTGGACTTGAGGAATAAATTATTATTTTAGTATC
>NW_027116650.1:2388-4034 GCF_000696795.3 Halyomorpha halys | reverse complement strand
AAAGAAATGAAATGCATAGGGAAAAGTTGTTTTTCTATTAATTATATTTATTTTCTATTAAAATTTAATGAAAGCTATCGGTACAGCTATTCATTTATTTGATGAAATTTACTGAGTTCTTGCTATTACAAGGAAATAATATTCAATACTTTGGGAGGGATAGAGGCTTCCACCGTTATTCATATATTTTCCCTTTTTTTCCTTATCATGATAATTCTTACCTTTGCGTTCTTGATCAGCTCATTTACTGTAAAAATAGGTTAAATCTTACAAGAAGGTAAAGCGACCTTCGTGTGGGCGTGTAGCCTTCTCACTGTTCGAATCTAATTAGGGTTTATTATTCTACTATGCAATGTATCAAGGAATCACTCCTTTATCCTTTGTAGTAGTAGATTAGAAAAAATTGTGTACAGTTTTATCCCCAATGCACGATTTTATCTGCCGTACCATGAAGGAAACTATTTTAGTTTGTTTTCTTACAAAAAAGTAAATAAATCATATTTAAGATTGTCCTTGAGGAAGGAAAGGCTAGATTATATAATTGGCCGAAACGTTGGACTATTGGTATAATAAATAGTGTTGAGACTAAACAAGGATACCATTTGATTTATTTAATAAATAAATGCCAGTTGACAAAAATTCGTCAGTTTGTATGTCATAAAAAATAACTGATTATCGTCCTTTCAACACTAAATAAATTAAATTATAATTTTTCGTAACAGAGATGATGCCAATAATGAATTCATTTCATTTCCTCAATCATGGATTGATTTCAGCTTCAGTGGCGTTGTATAACGGTGTAAACATGAACAAAAACATTTTAAAAATAATATTATTCAAAGCTTAAGCGCTTGGGCATTCGGATGTTTTTTCAGATATATTATTGTTAATATTCTGACAAATAATTAATCAAAATAAAATAATAAATTATTTCCAAATGGATAAAAATAGGAAACATAAGTAAAGTGATAACTTTGACTTTAACATTACAGGATTCCCCTTCATACTGGAATATGTTTCGAATTGTACCATTCACTGAAGAAATACTAATTATTTATAAATAAGAATATTCGAAAATAAATTAATTCTATAAAAAAGTGATTAGTAACATAGTGCTTTCAGTCTTTCATTTAAACTTTATTGTGGATATAATTTTTTTTTTTAAATTTCAGAATGGAAAAAAATAAAAATTTATATATGCACGTTCAAACGTATATTCCTTGATTCACACTAATATTTTGTCTTTGATGATCCAAAATAGGAGAAAATTTGGGGATTAGTGTAGGCGAATTTCCTATAATTTCATCCACTATGATTATGCTTTCTTATGCAAAAAAGTTTTTTGTTTTTTTTAATTATTTATTTATTGTAATTTACAACTGTACAAAATAATACAATAGGTAAATATGTAGTATGTATGCAAAAAAAAAAAAAGTAAATTTTCTTTTTTTTAAGTCTATATTTGACAAAAAAAGACCTTAATGTTCCCTATGTAACCGATCTAGCCCGGACCAGATATCACTCCTTCCATTATAAAGTCCCTAACCATTCAAACCACCTAGTTTCTAACCTTGCATTTCTTCCATTTCTGACAATCCTCCAAGGCGCCTGAAAAGAAGATGGCCAAGAGACCAGCTAATGTAAAA
>NW_027116650.1:0-1123 GCF_000696795.3 Halyomorpha halys | reverse complement strand
CACGTATTGATCTTTCGAATAAAAAAAAAATTTTGATTACAATTTAATTTTTTGTGTTATTTTTTACAATTTCAAGTTCTATTGGGCTTAAAAAACACCCTATACATTCGATCAGCTGATCCCCTCAGTCAGCTGACATCGAAATAATAGTTGACTCATAACGTAACTCCTCATAGAAAACAAAAACAATAAAGAAAAACTATTTACAATAAATAAAAAAAAACTATATACATAACATTTAAAAAGCTTACAAGTTAAGAATAAAATTTTTAAAAAATTTCATACAGTAAATGAACAAGCTAGAATGAAAAATAAAATAATCAAAAAAATCAAAAACATAGAAAGAAAAATACAATATTTACAAAAATCAATAACAACCTTAAAACACAAAAAAACAAAACAATAAATAGAATAAATAACTAAATTTTCTGTAATCTAATCTAGCATCGGAACACTGCAGTTTTTATATTGTCATTGCCGGAAGTTTTAATTCTTCTTCAATATGGACAGTTCTCCTCTTTTTGGGTCCTTTAATACTTTCAATTGTTACAATATTGTGTTCTCTTATAATTATCACTTTGAATGGACCCTCGTATCGCTGAATCTCTTTACCCCTGTTAGACCCCAACATTCTTTATACAATCGTCCCGATTTTGATTGATCCCATCCTATCTGTGACCTTTACATTCTCTCGAGATAACCTCCTGGATTTTTTCTTTTCCCATTTGATTTAAAGCTTCCAGGTTCATAACGTCTTGTCTGACAATACAGTCATCGTATAAAAAAAAAAAAAAATTGAAAGCTGAGAAAACTACGATAAAAAATTCTTCTTTAAAGCAAATATTACTCCGGTATCTAAAGTTCCCGGGTTTCGGCACCAGTTAAGTATTGTCGAAAACAAAATGTAAAAATAGAGAAGAGGGAATAAGATCTAACACGCTTGAACTGCTGTAAAATACTAGCTTTATTGCGTTTGGCACATCTCTTATATACTTTCGATCAGCTGATCCCCTCAGTCAGCTGACATCGAAATAACAACTGACTCATACCGTAACTCCCCTCCACCAGTTTATGAACAATCCTCGTAAACTAATACTATATAATATAATAACATAGAAAACAA
>NW_027116649.1:0-1260 GCF_000696795.3 Halyomorpha halys | reverse complement strand
CGCCATCATCTTTCCACGCCATTACAAATTATAGAATGTTTCTAAAAGAAACCATCTATGGAATGAGTTTACTATTTTTTTTATTTTTTGGGGGGTCCAAAATTCTAGTTGGGAGCCACTGCTCCACTCTGCCTACGTCTATATAATTTATCATAAAATATAATATATATAATTTATTCGAATTCTTGAGACTGGTATTTATCTATTAAATAAATCAAATGGTATCCTTTCTCAACATTCTTTATGATATCAATAGTCCAACGTTTCGGCCAATCAAGGACAATCCTAAATACAAATTCACACCTCACACCAAAATTTAAAAAATGTTTTACAGGCTATTTTGCCCAGGTCATCAAATTTAAATCAAAATCACCCTATTTTTTTAAACCTTCATTAATTTTTAAAATTTTAATTTTAGATTAAAACTACACTATCCACTATTAGATAAACAAACTATTTATATAAATTACAAACTATTTATATAAATTACATACTATTTATATGAATTACAAACTATTTATATAACTTACATACTATTTATATAAATTACAAACTATTTATATAAATTACGAACTATTTATATAAATTACAAACTAAACTATTTATATAAATTACGTACTATTTATATAAATTACAAACTATTTATAGTTTGTTTTTCTAATAGTGAATAGTATAGTTTTAATTTAAAATTAAAGTTTTAAAAATTAATGAAGGTTTAATAAAAACAGAGTTATTTTGATTTGAATTTGAAGACGAAAAAAGCCTGTAAACATTTTTTAAATTTTGTTGTAAGGTGTGATTTGTATTTAGGATTGTCCTTGAGGATGTCCGATTTGGCCGAAACGTTGGACTATTGATATAATATAGTGTTGAGAAAGGATACCATTTGATGTATTTAATACATAAAATATATATTTATCTAGGTTCACACAAATTTAGTATTCGTTTGTTCGAAACTTTTAGCCTTGCTTGCTTACTATGGAAAGATTTATGTTATAATATATGCATATTAAAATAATGAATTCTTAGTCATTTCCTCTTTAGTTAAGTGTGGTAATTAATAAAGTTAATGCACAAGTTTAATTTTTTTTTTATTACTCAATTAGTCAATAATCACGTGAGATACTACAAATACAGAAGGTCAGCAAGACAATTTGAAAGTATAATGAAGGTAAATAGGGCAATTTAAATATATTTTAAATATAAAAGCAAAAGAAAGTAATAGTAATATATTTTATCATTATTTAAATAATATAATTA
>NW_027116648.1:218124-234096 GCF_000696795.3 Halyomorpha halys | reverse complement strand
TATTTATTTATTTATTGATATTTAAAACTGTATAAAAAATACAACAGGCAATTTTGAAGTAAGATCATAATCATATGATACAGCATGTAGAGAAACTACCCAGTAGTAGAACTCTAAAGACATTTTACAATATGTCATGAGGCCACCTTCTTTTCAGGCATTTCAGAGGATTGCCAGGAATGGAAGAAGAAGCAAGATTAGAAAATAGTGGGTTTGGGTGGTTAGGGAGTTTATAATGGAAGGAATGATATCGGGTTCGGACTAGATCGGTTACATAAGGAACATTTAGGTCTTTATGGATGGTTTTATTAGTAACAAAATAAGGAGCATAGAGGATTTTACGAAGGATTTTGGATTGCAAGGATTGAATGGGAGAGGAATTCGAAGGTTTAGTGGAGCCCCAAAGCTCAACTCCGTATGTCCAGATGGACCTTATTATTGTCATGTAGATCAGTCTTTTGTAATGAGTTGGAAGTTTAGACCGTTTGTCTAGTAAGTACTGTAATAGTCGGAATCTACGTGCAGTTTCCTGTCTTTTCAGTCTTGTGTGAGGATTCCAGGCTAGTCGTTTGTCAAGGTGTAGTCCAAGATAACGAATCTGTTCTACAGGTGTAAGAGCCACATTATTAAAGTATACTGTAGGGCAGTCGGCAGGTTTACGGCGGAGAGTAAATGTGATTTGATGGGATTTATTTTTATCCTCCAATGTCGACACCATTCTTCGAGGGTTGTGATATGCGACTGGAGAGTTTGGGATGCAATCAAAGGGTTATTATTAACTGTGAGCACACATGTGTCATCAGTATACGTGGTAAGGATAGTGTTAGGAGTTGTTGGGATGTCAGCTGTATAGACAGTGTAGAGGATGGGACTGAGGATACTACCTTGAGGAACACCAGCGGATTGAATAAAGGGATGAATAGGAACCATTGTGGTTTACTTTGAATAATCTATTAGTAAAAAAGGAACGGATGATGAGAAAATATGTAGGAGATAGGAATTTACGGAGTTTGTAAAGCAGTCCCGGGTGCCAGACTCAATCAAAAGCTCTATCTTCGCTATATCGAAAAAAACTCCCGAGCAGTATATTCCGCGCTCCTAACGCACTACTCCACTGTTGCCGAACCCCGTATGGCAGCAATGCCAGGAAGGGAAAAAAAAAATATATATATATATATATTCCGCGCTCCAAAGAAGACGAGACAACGTCCACCACACGATGACATTGCTGGATAGTGGAGTGGGATGTTCGGAATCCAAACTGGTGATCTGGGATTATATGATTGAAATCTAAGATGGGTTACAGGTGTTTCAAAATAAGTTTTTCGAGGATTTTCCCCATGATCGGTAATAGAGAGATGGGACGGTAAGAGGATGGGTGTTCTGGTGGCTTTTGGGGTTTGGGATCATTTTGATTATAGATAGTTTCCATGGGTCAGGGAAATATGTGGAACGGAGAACGGCGTTATATATGTAAGTGAGGAATAGGATGGCTTTTTAAGGAAGAAGTTTAAGGATGTGGGATGTCATTAGGTCGTATCCAGGAGCTTTCAGGTCGTATGCTGGATACTTCAGAAGGATGAAATGCTTTAGGTGGTTAGGTCATTTGGAGTGGAATATCGAGTTCTGCCTCAATTCATTCATGGTGAATTGCGATAAGAATATCGGAATGCGGAATAAAGGTTTTAGAAAGGTGTTGTCCAAAGGTTTGCGATTTTTGTTCGTCAGTTGTGGTCAAGGTTGGGGATTCGGTGATAAGAGGCTAGTTAAAATCTTTGAAATTCAGCAGCTGTTTGGTGGTTCTCCAAAATGTTTTGTCAGTTGTAAGATTTTCAGTGAAGTTAAGTAAATTTTGAATTTTCTAATTTCTCTTTTAAGTTAGTTAGTCAATTTGCTGCAATACGTTTTGTCAGTTGGATATCTGGTCCTATACCACTTCGATCTTGCTCTTCGTTTTTCCCTTATTAAGATACGAATATACTGTGGAAGGTTAGTTTGTTTATTATTATTCATTTTACTAGTTCTATGTGTTGTCATTTATACTTGTTCTTACTGATTCTGTGAGTTTTTCTATAGCTTCGTCGATGTATTGTTTTGTCTTTAGTTGAATGTTCAAGTCTAGTTTTTGTTCCAAGTCATATCTAAATCCTTCCCAGTCATCTCTTCCTGTAATCAATGAAGGAGTGGAGGGCTTAGACACGAAGCTTGAATATAAAAAAAGTGGAACTGGACTATGGTCTGAAAAGTCATCAGGGGATTCAACAATGGTTTGAGAGGAGGAGATCTGGTAGGTGATAAATATGTGAAGGATATCCGGTGGTTTTTTTAGGGATGTAGGCCAATAAGTAGGATTTTTGGGCGAGAGGATAGCATAAGTAATGGAAGTGGAAACTCAGGATAAGATATTCCCACGGGGGTTGGTTGTTCGGCATCCCCATCGTTGGTGTTTAGCATTGTAGTCTCCTCCAGCAATGAAGCGCGGTCCGAAGGTTCGGAATAAGGAATCAAGAAGGTTATCAGAAAGGTTATTACCAGGAGGACAGTATACAGCTGAAAATGTAATATGGAAAGGCGAGTCGAAATTATTAACGAGGTTGATTGGATTGCATCAGTCGGATTCGAAGGAATAAAGGAATGGGATAAAGATTTGTGGATAAGGATGCAAGAACCAGCATGGGAAGTGTTATCTGGGTGGTCTGATCTATAAGTGATGTAGCCACGTATACAAAAGTGTGTCCGTTGAGTGGAATGAGTTTCAGTCAGTAGGGCAATGTCAATGTGTTTATCGTGTAGAAATAAGTCAAATTCGTCACGGTGGTTTTGTAGACCATTGGCATTCCATAACAAGACAGCTAGGGGCCTTGTACTCATCGTGGGAAATTAAACGGGATTTCGAATTGGAATCGTGTGAGAAGGTTGATCAGTGGTTTATTGGTCTCTTGAAGATCTTTCAGGAAGGATGTAAGGATAGAGGTTATGTCTATTGGATTTTGGTAAAGAGGATATGTATCAGGAGCTTGTAATGAATAGTTTGTATGACTAGGAGTGCTGATTGGGGACTGGGCTCTTCGTGATATATGTGGTTCTGGGGTATGAGGTGTGTCAGTTTTTAATGGTAGTTGGGACGAGGAGTTCATTGGAACAGTTGGATGAGATGGAACTGGGAGTGGATGTGGTGGTGGCAATTTTACCCGTAATGGTAGGTGATGAGGAGGATTATGATGACGTGGAGATTGAGGCCTAGTATGAGAGGTCTGACTGATATATAAAATTCAAAATTTATATCTCGGTTAGTTAAAAGTGTTCTGATATAATATAATTTTTTGAAATTTTAAAATAATTTTCCAAAAGTCCCATTAAATCCCGCTTTATCGCCTGTCAATATAGTTAAGGATGTCTAATATCAGATAATACATTGTATATTTGCAATTTTAAATCCCGAAGGGATCCTATCGTGCTTCCTCAAATAATTTTAGTTCGGATTCCTTAAAATTTCATTTTAATTCATCATTCATCAATCAAAAATATGTATAAATATTATGGATTTCAGAACAAAAAAAAATTGCTAATAGATATTAAAATTTGCAAAGTAAAATGTCATTGCTAATTTTAATTTTTACTTTAGGTGCATTCTCAGCAAGGCGACATATTTTCTGAGATTTTAGTTCTTTACAAAACGCCTCACAACCTGTAAAGTTTCACGAAAAAACGTTCAGTGTAGTAGGAGAAAATGGTGGGATACCGACTATCGCACATATATTTATTTGTTGATTTATTTTTATTTGAATTAAAAAAAATTGTTTGTGCGCTCTTTCACTTTTATATAGTACCTGCGACCATAGTGTAAAAATTTGAGACCACCAATTTTATCGTTTAATCCCTAAAACCACCAAATGTCAGTTCAAACAATATGAATTTGGAAATAAACGTCTCAATTAGTCAATCAATGAAAAAATAAAAAAGCGTTATTAAATGGAAGATTGATCATTATTAAAATTGAGCATAAAAACTTTTAAACCGATTTGTAAACATAATTTCAAATCCATTCTATTACTCGATTATTCATACAATGATAGTCATTCTATAATTTGTCCTCAGAAAAAGAATGGAGACTAATTATAAACTGGCGACTGCTTTCCTACAAGCAACTGATATCCGACACAATGAGGATATGAAACAGATATTTGTAATGAATAAGTGATAATAAAAAAAATTATGTTTTATATATTAGGGAATAAGTGGAAATAAAAAAATATTATATTTTATATATAGAGGAATAAGGGGGGGGGGCATATGTTTTATGTTTAGGGGAATAAGTGGAAATAAAAAAAAAGGTTTTTCTGCCCAGAAAAAAGGATTTAATTTTAAAGTACAATATAAATTAAAATAAAAACGTCTTTTGGGTTACTAGTTCCAACAGAAGCACTTCACCAAACGATTGAGCAAGACAAAATACATAGTGTTTGACTTTCATTTAAATTAATATATTGGAATATCTGGGTGAAAATACCTGTACATGTATACCGATATGGTTCTCTACAACTGTCGGTTGAAAACATTTATTTTGCGACATCACGCGACCGTATTTGTCAACTGAGGCCAGTATTACGTTATATTTTGTAGGTAGCATTACCTGTCTCTGTAAACCAAGTCTGGTTTCTCTTTAAATAATGCGTTTATCAAATAAATTAAAGGATTATATGAAGAAATAAATATTTCCGAAATAATGGTTATTAACATTAAATGATTATTTTATGCAATAATTTCAATCAAATAACCTCTATTTTTTTCTTGAAGTAATTATTAATTGAATAATGATTCATGGAATTAAAGTATTATATCTCTCAGACAGTTATTTGATTATCATTTTATATAATTATTCTAAAATAATTATCTGATAATTAAACAGGATAATATGAGTCTGAAACATAAATAAGATATAGGTATAAGATATATTCTCCCGATATTAGTCTATCAGAAGAACAGTCATCTTATAGTGTTGATATACCTTGTATATCTTTACAAACAGAAACTAATCTAATGATAGATCCTATAAATAATAGATCCTACGCATTGATATGGTCGGATAAGAAAGAAACCCTATATCTGACTTGATCTTTGAAGTATAATAAAAATTATGATATAAATAAATATTTTAAACTTTTCCATGATGTCATTGAATTTATCTTGCGTCATTAAATGTGAATTAAGTTTTAAGTATTCTATTAAGTGGCAATGAATTACAATAAATTGTCAAAACATTGAAAATAAATTAAGAATATTTTTTTTTTTTTTCTGTAATGGAATTTTATGTAAACACTTCCTTTTATTTTTTAATCTTTTTGTTATGATGTATTTTTGGTGGATTCGTTTTTATTGACAAATTAATATAATTTTACTTATATCAGATATCCTATTATCCATATATCTTAAGTTCCTGTGAGTACCGTTTATTTAAATATTTTCAGAAAATCACTAAAAATGAGTAAGTTGATCAATTTTATATTATTTCACAGTGACATAGGCTTATGAGCTTGAGGAGACAAGCCTTAGTTCGGTGGAATCGATGACAAGGAAGAGCATGCGCATTACAAACGGCTACGGAGCCTGGATTGTTTGGGATACACGAAGCCTTTTAGCATTGGTGCCATGCTCAAAGTCCTGTTGCTTGCATTACTTCTATCCAGTGAGTATTGGTCCTCCTTAAAAGAAATTCCTCATATCCGGCCAAGTTTTTTTATTTATATATCATTCCCTCCTATCAATGAAAACAGTCCCATTTATGACGGTGAATATTTCTATTTTTTTTTAATTAAATTTTACCAATAGTAATTAAACAAATGTATTTCAAAAGTCGTTATAGTGGACTAACATCAACTCATTTTCAATTTAAGCAATTCAATATCAATTACCAAATTATGCAATCCCGATCAGTGGTTATTTAAACTAATTTACGGGATCAAAGAAAGATTGATCTTTAATCAAATGTAATCCTGAATATGCGACATTTAAAAACAAAAACTGAGAGTAACGAACTATTCAAAATATATATTTAAAATGATACCGCCTTAGGATTTAAAGTGTAATATATATACATATTGAGATATTTTTTGGCAACCACATATAATATTTAAGTCAATGAATAAGTAACGCTTTTAAGCCAGTTTTGAATCGAAAATATTTAAAACTTGATGTTTTTCATCTAATAAAATTAGACAACAACCACTATAAAATGCCTATTTTATCTTATCTTTGATAGTTGACCGTGATTACAAAAAGAAAAATACCATACAGACCAATAATTTAAAATTTAACGAATAACCTTAATAGTAATTAAAATTAAATGTTGTTTAGATCAGTAATTGATTTATTATCATTTCCTTTCGGGATCATATGTGTTATCGTATAAAAAATCATTTGGTAGATTTTAGATATTATAAAATATTTTGGTGTAACATGTAGCAATGCCCTTGTGTTGTATACAACTAAAAATGTATTTCATGTAACTCAAGGTTTTGCATGTGCCTGGCGCCTTCTCATTTTCTAACTTTGAATGTAGGTAAACGAATCTTCCCCCGTAGTGAAAGCAGAAATATTTATTACGTATGTAACTACTTTTTCACTTTTTTTTGGCAGATTTTACTCTTCTTTATTAGTGTCTTTCCGGTTTCCTCATATATATAACTTTTCAGTTTTTTTCTCTACTTTTCCTTGCAAGCAATACTGGTTGTGACATCAGTGAGGTAGTAGGCAGGAGAAAGCTAGGATAGGAGTAGGCTTAAACCATTGCTGCCAATTTATTGTCATATAATTGTTATTACACTACAAAGTATAAATTTATGAGACCTATAAAGAGAGAAAATAGGCTGTGGTAGATGCCAATGAACTAAACTTTGTAAAGGCAACAACTTTCCTTTATTTATTTCCCATCTTTCTTACTTCTTAACCTACGTCGCCATCACAAAGAAGTGATTCCAAACGTTACCTCTAAACGATAACTGTTCTGCTAAGTTTCCTCTCTTCTCCCCTGTGCAGTGGACCAATGATTTCCCCCTTCCCGTTCACGAAGTCTTGTAGTACGGGTAATTATCTTTGGTGAGTAGCAGAAGTAACTCGCTCTTTGATAAAAAGTAGATCCCGGTTCCCACCTGGAGTAGGCCCTTGTGCCTCATAGGTATTAAATCAACTATTGCATACCCAACAGTCTCCGAAACGTTGCAGCTGTGATATAGGGGATCAATCCTTTCCATATTCAACGAGTTTCGCTTGAAAGCTTCCATTAGTTGAAAGACCCAGTTGTTTGGAAGGATTCATTTTGCTTCCAATCTTGATCTAACGGCATGAAATCACTTCTTAAGAGTTCATTCCATTCTTGTGCATGCATCAATTACTCTCGGTCCCACTCTTCCATTTATTCTCCCATAAATCCACTTCTATCTTTTTGGGTCCTTGCCGATCCATCTCTCTTAACATAGAACATGTAGTATTCTTCTAGCAGGAGGAAGTTGAGATATTGACTCCTCTCGCTAATATTTGCGTATTGGAAAAACCATCCACTGAATCTATGACAGACTGCTCTTCTGGTGGTGCAAAATTTCCAATTCCAGGGAATATCTCAGGATGCCCAAACTACTCTATTGTAGATAGTTATAGTAAGTAGGTGTCGTGTGAGTTATTGTGTGGCCAACAAACAGTGAGTTATTGTGAGGCCACATAGTGCGTCCCCGTCAGTTAGATGACAACTGCGGGAGTTTTGGAGTCACCTTAGCAATATCATGTCCGCACCGGCGCCGATTCGGTTCCAGCCTGGGCGGGTTGGCTTTTATTTTGTGGTGGTCCCACGGAATGAAAACTGGACCCTCCCACTCTAGTTAGGTTGGTTACCTTTGGACAATCTTCCTCCTTTCGTAATGTCAGAAATTCTCAAATAAGAGATTAAAAAAAGTAGGTGACAACCTTACTTAACTTATCAGTTGTTCTTTTATATTCAGAGTTGCAAGGCAAGCAATATCAGCCGGGTCCCTCCTGGGTCTTGGAGGCATCCTCAGCTTTTTCTCCTCACAACATCATCCTATCAGTCTAGAGTAAAGTTGAATTCTCCTTTCAATCATTTTCTTCTATTTTATGACTCTAAGACAACCTGATCATTATAAGCCGTGGAAGGGAGCATCTTCTAGCATCCACACCAACCCGCCAAAGACCAGTTTCCTTAGGGTGGGCCAAGGATAGAGCTCTATGGACACCCTCTGTTCAATTTGGGTTCTTCTTTAAAGAAGTTACCTCAAATATTTAATGTCTTGTGCTGGAATTTTTCTGGAATTCGAAAGCAGCCGAAGTACGCTCGCCCATCTCACGATATCAAAGGTGAAGGGTAAGTTAAACAGGAGGAGTATAACATACTTGTTCGTTCTCTATTCTATGTCAAGTTGCACTTTTAACATCACTACTTACCTTTGGTGCATTCATAATTCCGCGAATAACTCAATCTTAATAGGACTGGCCGAAGACCTTAGACTACTGTTTTCTAATACCTAATTATGGAGGAAGCAGGCAGGTGTATATCATTAGGCAAGTTCCTTCTTTTTGCCTCCTTCCATGTGAGGTAATATTTCAGCTTTCTGGAAAATTAACCTAACCCTTACTAAACAATTGCAAAAAATCCCCAACCCCCAATCCTATAATGTAGGGGATACTATTTATTACGGCGAGTAGGGGTTCAAAAGGAACCTTTACTAGCCCAACCGTGAAAAGAAAATAATAGACGAATTTTGTTATTTTTGTATTTTTAAATAAGTAAATATAATAAAAGGAACAAAAATCATATATCTCATTGTGAAGATTTAATATAATAAAAGGAACAAAAAATATACAAACTAGAAAAAAAAAAAGAAAGCTTAACACTATTACAAAATAAAATTAATTGAACAAAAGGAAAAAAAAAAGGTCTTATATCACCGGTGATTGGTGGGGCCCCGGTTGTGGTTGTTCTGAGTGGGTATTCTCGTGGAAGTAGATCGACAAGTGGGACGTACGTCCGCCCGCCTTGTCCTCTTGGAGAATGAGTCGAAGAAGTCCACCAGCCGTGGCTAAGATGATTTAGCTGGTGAAGATGACCAGAATGCTGGCAACTACGAGTGCGTAGTGAGGAGAAAATGGAGAAGATGTGTATGCAGTGAGACGTTAAGAAGTTGTCTGTTTTTCAGTATAAAAACAAAAGAAAAACATATGCCTTTTTAAACAATAAAAACATATGTTATACAGTCGTTTTTCATTTAATTAAACGATGTGTTGGCCGCAACACTATTCTTGAGTAATGTAGTGGTAAAGTAAATCTCCTGGTTTCAGAACTGTGATAGCCAGTAATGGGGTCAGAGCAAACGTAAACGTAGCACAAGTATTCGTAGGAGCCTCTTCCTGAAATAATTCTTACCAGGATTTTTGTTTCTGTGAGTGGATCTTGTTTCGGTATACTTTAGCATGTATTCATCTCGAAGTGCATCATGCCTTACCACATTCCGGAACATCTGGTATATCCATCGGACCTTAAATAATGAATAACTCCGGGCAGCTAATACGTCTTATAGGCAGGCAAGACCAGCATCTATAATAGAGAAGACATCTAACTCATCTGTGCTCTAACACTCTGCCATATCCCAACTTCATCTCCTAGTTTTCCCTCCAGCGTAGACTGGAAGTAGCTCCTGTCTTCTCTTCGGGTCACATATCGGTCGGAGGTCATTTTAGATCTCAGTATCGGTGAGGTCAACGCCGCGTCTATCCAACCTTGCCCACTGGGCCTAGAGAACGTTGAAGGGTGATTGAATATTATCACTTCGCGTCTTGCAGTAAATTCACATAGACTGAGAGAATGGAACCGTTAACTCTAGGAATTTATATCCGAGCACACTATCACGTCCCTAAATCATCCAGTGGTCTCCTCTATGGCGAATAAATCCTCTCAAATTTCGCTTCTATTGGACATGTATACTGAGGAGGTGATGTTGCCCATTGTAGTATGCCTCGGCCTCTGCCCTTGTGTACCAATCGAGACATCACATTCAGGTTTGAATTATTGATTAGTATGTCACCCCTATATTTCATTTTTTGAATGTTTAGCGACATCTGTCGAAATGAGCAAATTTTATCACCTAGATTCCCCAATAGTTCAGTTCTTAGACTATTATTACGTCATAACATTTTAAGCAAGAGCTCTCATCATCACGCTGGAGGCCCATATTAAACTGGATAATGATGCCCACATTGATCAGCGTCGTCATTATGTATGGTGGTCTACTTCGGCCATCTCCTTGTACCTGGTCGGTAATATCCAGCAGGCGTACATGGTTGCTTGAGCGGACTTAACATTAAAAACTAATGGATTAGCAGAGTTCTTTTGATGGTCATTTCGTTTATGCTTACGCCGTGCATTAGTATTTTGTTTACTCCACAATATAGTTCTAAAACCTATTGGAATAAAAATTACAGAATGGCCCAATTATGGTTTTAAAGGACTGTGGGAGCCAAGTTTTTAGACTTCCTAAACTTCTTATTAATAATATATACAGGGTTTGGATTACTATGCAATAGCATACTTTTTTGCATGGATTTTTTAAACCGCTGATAAAATATCATTGCGAATTAATTTACTGAGGTACAACTAGCCAAATTTTATTTTTCATATTTTTACATAAATAATAATTATATAGCTTTATTGACATTATTTTTTCATTACAAACGTCTCTCTCTCGGAGTTCAACTGCACAAATATAATTATTAAGGTAAAGAAATTGATTAAATACAAAAAATTTAATACAATATAAAATAAAACATACTACACTTGTTAAAATAAAATATCACAAAAACAGAGAAAAAATCACTATAATACTTAATTTTCTTTGGTCCTCCAAATTCCTTTTACTCTCAACTTGGTTTATATAGTCTCTGACGTTTCCGCCATCCGGCCATTATCGAGGAGACAAGCTAAATTTTTCATATTATTAACATATACTTCACTAACAAATTATAATATTTCTTCTACCTGTATCTTATGATTCAATTGTCACATTGATTAAAAATAGATTTTCTCAATACAGGGTAATTTCCCAAGTCAACAATCGTTGATAAATCAACAAAGATATTTATAAAAATAATATCACAACAGTTTCTTCTAAAATCTTATAAAATAGCAATCTACTTAGTGAATTATAAACTTTTAATGCATCAATATTAATTAATATGTAGTAAAAAATTTTATTTTATATTAAAATTTTATTCATACACAATTCAACTTATCATATCTACCATCAACAAAAACTTACCTTCAACAGTTTAGGACTCTTTGTTTTCAACTAATACAGTTCTTAATTCATTTTATCCTATATTTTAAATCAGTTTAATTAATACCTTTTTATTTTTATGTTTTACTTCTAAATTATATAATTAAAAAAAAAAAAACTATCCTTATTCATACATTTATTTGCATAAATATCTAACATTTTTAATTTATTCATCTTTTACGATCTTCTTGATAATTACATAATATCTAAAAAAATAATTTATTGACAATTGCAAATTGATATGTAGTTAATTAGTGATTGTAAATTAAAAAAAAACAAATAATTATAATAAACCCGCAGGGGGATACTCATGAATGCACTGGGGCTTTACGATCCTAGGGGTTCCTGATTACAGTAGACTTTTTTCTCCTCTTCATTTCTGATCTCCATTTCTGGCATACGGGATTCGGCAATAGTGGGGGAGTGCGCTAGGGTTACGCATGCCACTGCTGCCAATAATCATAATTTTTTTTTTCGAGTGCAGGGCTGCACTACGGCTCAAATAAAAATGTAACCCATTAAAATAAATGGTAAGAACAAAATTATAGATACATACAACCGGTATATATAGGTTTTCTTTAGTTACATTTTTTTTTTACCATTTATTTTACTGGGGTACATTTTTATTTGAGCCGTGGTGCAGCCCTGCACTCGAGTAAGCACCCTATCAGATGGGGCTGCTACTTGCATCCGTCCGGTAGGACAGCCCTCCTGGTCCGCATCGGTCCAGGTGTCTCCTCCAGCGCGCAGTCTGGACCAGCCCTCCTGGTTTCAGTCTGCGTCCCCTTCATCTTCTTGTATTGGTTGCTTGCCGATCCCGGGTGGTCGAGTCCTTACCAATGCAAAGAACGTCGGGTCGACCACTTCCTTCCACCCTAGATGAACTCTATAATTCTCCTCCATAAAACGGGGAAAGTCCGAATCGTCGAGGGCGAATATCCCGGTTTTCAACAACCTGCTTCCATGGCGGTCCTATCCAACACTACATGGTCTGCAGTTTCAGGGACTCCACACGTAGGGACCGGGGGTCGATGTTCTTCCAAAGCTTTGTAGCTTTTCCCGGAATCCACCATGTCCCGTATGGATCTATGATGAGTAATAATCTGGGAGGACCCACCCTGCTGTTAGTCTTGCATGGACGGTAGGAAAGAACTTCCTGATAGTAGCGCCCTTCTAGATTGCCAGCCACCATCTATTCTTTCCTTCAATAGAATCCTCCTGCAGCATCTTCATCCATAGGTTCGAGGTCTCACCAATCCTCTCTCGGAATCTCTTCGGTAGCGCTACCAGCCCCTACATCTTTACTTTGTACCTAACGACATCCTTCTTGAGGATGAGGTCCAGGGGCATCGCTACGGCCAGCAGGTGTTTTACTTGAAGTTAACAACTTCCAATTGAATAATTAATATCGATTATATTAAGAAGTAATGATTATAATATATTCTTTTAAAATAAAACATCAAAATGTTTTAGCAACAAAATAATTCTTTCAAAATTCTGGTTAAACAATTTGTATAGTGTCTTAATAAGTTTTTACCAACATACTTTTTACCTGGATTTTTATTCAGTTTGTTCCCACTCTTCGTTTAATTTCATTTCGCCACCTCATGTATCGTCTTCTACTTCTTCTCAATTCAATCCATCGGTTTCTACTTGGCAACTTTTCGACCTCCTTTCCTCTTTCATTCTGACAAGATGCCCAATCTACCTCCAGTTGAGTTTTTCTGCTTCCTAACCTCAACAAACTTTACATCTTTGCTGGAAAAGATTTCGGGACTTTACAATTTTTCTCCTTTTGATACCAACCGTTACTCCTCATAAGTTTCAAATGTCCTCAATACAATCCAAATACCCAATTTCTCCTGTTCCTTCTTGCTTATTGGCCAAGGTATGTTCCCAAGTTTTTACAACCTGTTTATCCATATTTGTAATTATTTTAGATCTTCGGTAATTTATTTTTAGGCCATATTTTTTTTTACTTTTATCCATCATATCATTGGCCATTTGAAGTATTTTTATGTTATTTGGAACCAACAGAAACATGTCATCAGCAAAACCTTGAATGGTTTAAGTACCTGCCATTTATTTTAATCCCTCTTCCTTTTCAGTCTAATGCCTTTAACAGTTAATTAATGAGGCAGATAAAGAGGATTAGTAATATAGAACATCCTTATTTCACTCCTTTTTTTTTATGTTAAAGTTTTTACCATCTCAATCACGAGCAACAAATGCTTTTAATTTTAGATGTTTTTCTTTATTCCTAACTATTTGAAATATATTCCTCTTTATGTCAGAGCTTCACATATATACTTCTGACTGATGGAGTCATAAAATATGTATACAAGGGCAGGTTGTATTCAGTTGATTTGTTAATAATTTGGGTGAGGTATAGAAGGTTATAAGTTGTATTGAATGATGGACATTAACCGGCTTGCTCTATATCCTGGTCTTCATAAATTGGATTCATTATTCTACTTTATTATACTACAGAACATTTTAAGTGTGATTGGTCTCAGTGAAGTTGTTAGATAGTCCTTTGCTCCTTTTTTGTGTAAAATTATACTTTTTTTTCATTCATAAGAAACTCTCATTTCTTCCAATATCCTATTGAAGACTTTAAGTAACTGTTTTATTATTGAATCTTTTGCTTCAATGAAGAGTTCGTTGGAAACGCCATCGATCTATCTTCTTCCTTTTCAATTTATTTTATTTCATTTTCTACTTCAGCTTCCACTATGCTTAAAGCGGAGTTCATTCTTCCTGAAAGTATTTTCTGTTTTATCCAAGTTTTGCAGAATTTCCTAGTATTGGAGGTTATATTTAATTCATGATTTTCTTCTCAAATGATGTGTTGATATGTTCTTTCTCAGAAAAACAATTTAGTAGATAGTTAAATTCATACTATTCTTCTTCTATGCTCATTGAGGTTGGTTTATGAACTTATGTCAAAGTAGTTTTTTGTATTTCCCATTTTTGAGCTGAGTTTCGCGATCCTGTGTAATCGGATTAATCTTAGTATTGTGTGTTTTAGGTTTTTGTTAAGTAGAAGTCCTAAACCAAATAAATTATTTCTTCTTATTTCTGAGAGTTCAATGGCATGCAGTCCTCAGTTAGTAATAACATTTTGTTTTCCTTCCGCGTCCTAGTATTTAATGTTTTATTATTTAGTACTTGCCGGCTGTTTCATATTTGCTACATAGCTCTATTCTTTTTTTTCCATTGGACGTTTTGTTTCAACCTTTACCATTTCAGTACATTTTCTTTGTATTTATTTGCTTCTTTATCCGTATTTATCGACATTTTTTCCATTCCCGTTTTTTTACTAACTTTAGCCCTTTCACTTTTTCTTAACGTTCTTTGTTTTTATTGTTAAGAAAATAGCGGTTTGACTTGTTGGTCTGTTTGTAGCGGGGTTGGTTTTTGAATTTTAGGGTAATTTTCTTCGTCACTTTTTTTTTTTTCCTCCTTTTCAGATTTTATACCCTGTAAGGAAGGCTGCTGTCTTATTATTTCATCAATACTTTTTTGCCTTCTTTCTTTTTTTTTCTTATTATATAGAAATAAGTTCTCCTCTGATTTGGCATATTTCTTTTGGCAAGCCTTCTTTATTGCAGTAATTTTAAAAGTATCATACAAGTTTTTTTTTCCGTTCTTCAATAAAATTAACGATTGTTGATTAGAGAATATCTGATTATTCTTTGTATTGTATCATATATCCCTATCTCAAATTTAAGTGATTTAAGATCATATTAATTTCTTTTATTTTTTCAAAGTATTCCTTGGCCATAATATTAAAAAAAAATTCTTTATTATTTCTTAATAAAGCACATTCTTTATCTTCTTAACTATTATTTTTATATTTCCTGTATCTCTAGTGTTTGTTTCGTGGGTTTTGTCTATTTTATTTTCTAAAACGTTTAGCTTTTTATAATTTTCAAATAAAAAAAAAAAAATTAACATTTATTAAAATAATCATCCCTTCATTTTGTACAGTCATTTCTATATTCACTAGAGCAGAATTATTTAAAACAGCAAAGTAAAAAAGTGATAAAGCACAACTGTATCAAAAAAAATAAGAGTATATAAGCGTAAACAATAACAATTTTCCAGAATGCGTGGGTATTCGATCATGGGCAATGATCTAATGCATATTATTATAAAATATTACTACTTCAAATATCACGGCATTATTTAAATGTTTAACTACTCAAAGGTCAAACTATTCCCCCCGATCTATAAATAATAAATAAATACAGTAAAATACAGCATTAGAGATGAAATTCCAGATTATAATCTTGGGTTCATTTTCAATAAACAAAATTATAAAAAATAAATAACGCTACCTTCAATATTTGAATTGTTAGAATATCAGTTTCAGATGTTTCTTTTGAAGCGGAATACTTTTTACTAATTAAACCTCCAGAAGTAAGTGCAATGTTTTCTTCAAAGTGTAAATTTTGTATTTGGCCCAGAGCGTAGAAAAGTTGTCTGAAATATGTAATGTATCGTCCAATTCCAAAAAAAAAAAAAAAATAATTTCACTTTTATTAACATCATCTTAGTCCTTTTTCAACTAAACATAAAAACATTCATAAAGCAAAATTTTTATTAGATGATAGTTTCAAGTTAATAAATC
>NW_027116648.1:199587-217973 GCF_000696795.3 Halyomorpha halys | reverse complement strand
TTATAAAATTTATTTTTACTCTTGCCATTGTTACTTATTTTTATTCTTATCATTGTATCTTATCTTTGTATTTTTATTCTTATCATTGTATCTTATCTTTGTATTTTTATTCTTATCATTGTATCTTATCTTTGTATTTTTATTATTATTAGTTGTAAACTATTTTTGTTTCTCTTTTGACCGTAACCCTGACCATCTTCTTATATATCAATTTTTACAGTCAACTATATATACATATATAAATTTTAAAAATAGTGTTGTTTTTTTTCCATTCAGGCATGTATACACCACGGCAATGAAGGACCTGTAGTACCCAAGGCCCACTTGTTTCTGGATTAAACAATTTAGCCCATTGCATGGTTTTTGTGGGGTAATACCTTTAATTTTAACACTGTAATAGGTGTCCTTATATTTTTTAATCTGAAGATCAGAGTACATAGCACCTCGTGCTTCATCAATCCTCCTGAACAAACTTCTTTGTCCTTCGTAAGTTAAGAATTTGGATTTTGAGGCAGCCCTTACCTTCTTTCCCAAGTTGCAAGTAGCTGGAATTCCAGTTCTTTAAAGGTCCATGGGGAGGATCTAATCCGCTTCTCAGTGGATGCCTCTGTCGCTCGTGAGCCCCATCAGAGTCCCCAAGGGTACTATGCGTAGGTGACAGGTACTCCTGTTTGCTTTGTTGGCTCTGCTGATTTGACACTTTTATTTTTTACTCATTTTATAGGATTCTAGGTTTATAGGAAAACCGAGCAATTATGCACTAATATCTAAAAAACTGTGCAAAATATCCCACTAACTTGTTTAAAATAAAACCGTGTTATTAGTTAAGGAATTACCACTTTGTAAGAAGTAGCATGTTTATAACAAAAGTTAAGCTATCGTGAATTTACTATCGTAACGTTATTAATTTACTTGATTATGTATATTACCTTCAAGCGATAATTTTCTAGCATATCAGTAATATATTCTGCATTTCTATAATAAATTCATGCATGTAAAACTTTTCCATAAGTTATAGATAAGGAATAATGTTATATAGAATATAAAATGATTGACTGCATGATAGAGTGGTCGGCCGGACAGGATGAAGACTATAGTTCAGAAGATGACGCCAAAGTGTACAAAAACCCGAGAAATTCTCCTTCTGCTGAATGCCCCAGGGATGAAGAGCATGCTGAATTCCTGGTAAGTAATCACTTCTATTGGATCAGCGTTTTACAATTCAAATGGTTCTATCAAAAGTTTTGCAATTTGAAAATGCAAATTATTATAATTCATAATTCAAATAATAACCATAATTTAATGAAAATTATGATTTTCAATGTGTTAACATGATACAATTTTTGAAATAGATATCTTTTATGAGAAGGATTCTAATCAAGATGTTTTGAAATTTATAATATCTTTAGATAGATTGGGGCATGTGCTGCTTTGTGAAGGTTTGAATTTGGCAGCCTGTTGATAATCTAATTTTGAACATGGAGATTTGAACCTTTGTTGGTAAATATGTCGTGCTTTTTCTGTACAGGAAACAATAAAAAAATTAATTGGTCCAATTCTATAATAAAAATATGAGAAAGTCCCAATGTAGTCGAATGGAATAAAGTGGACACTTGAATCTTTGAACTCTTCAGGTATTATATACTAAACATTTTTATCACTAAAAATACATTGGATCACAATTTACTTCTAATTTTTTTTTTCAACAGTTTTAATATAAAGAAAAGCTATCTTCTTACTAGTTTGGATCTGCTGATATGCATTAGACGTGTTCTGATGTGATTGTAATCTGTATAAAAAGAACAAAGTAGGGGTTATTAAGATTAAATGCTAAATATGCATAGAAATACAATTAAGTACAATGAAAATAATTAAATTACATGTCCATTGAACTCAGTATTGAAGGAGGCTGTAGCAGCTACAAAGGTTGTTAGTTTACCAAAAATCTAGTTCAGCCTCACCACCTTCCTACCTCAATTTGTAGTCAAAATATGATTTTTGTTTCAAGAAAACCAGGGTTTTTTTCCTAATAACCTCCAAATTTTTTTACTATAACTGATTCCATCATAAACTTTATCACTATTTTCGGAATCTACGAAGAATTTCCTAAAAGTCATGAACCAATTTGTAAGAAAATAGGGCATGGTCAGATAATTGTAACAGTAAAATAAAAATGTATAATATCCGGAAATACTCACAAGAACTTTATGTGGCGACAAAACATATTAGACACCTGTCCAAGGGTTCTTTCCTAAGTAGACAATTTGACAGAGTGAAGTTTGAAATAAACTGAATGCGTTTTAAACATATGTAGAACTTTAATTTGTCTAAAAAACATTTAGTTTTGAGAAGTTCCACCCAGTGTTTTGCATGCTACTGACAACTTAACTTTTGGAACGTTTTTCAAAATTGTGTCATATTGCCCAAGCCTTTATAAAAACCGACAGACGGGACTAATATGTTTATTAGGGAAACAAGGACCAACGGATCTCAACTTTTCCTGTACTGTTAATAACTCAATTTTTGGCATATGTCGACATTTTGATAGTTGTCAAATCTGTGATAAGCTTCCAGAAAAAAAAAATTATGACATATTTCATTAAATCATTTATCGAACTAGTTGCCTAAGATGATTCCTCACGAGTTCAGGGATCCTCCTGATAATTTGAAAATCCAAAATGTTATGAATTTGAGAACCTACTTCAGACTGAAAATTGTGGACAAAAATGATTCAGAGGTTATTTATACTCAAAATTCTTTATAAACGTCAATTAGATATGTCAGTTTTCAAAAAATGTTTAGGGAAAGAACAAAGTTATGAGAAAATTCCCAAGGCCACCGGAAAGTTGGGAAAGCCGGTCAAAATTGTTGGGAAATTTTAGATTTACCTCCCCCCCCCCCAATAAGTTGTAATCACTCAACCGCTTGTACTTAAAATAGTCAAACCTTCTGCTGCTTATTACGTGCTTAATTCTCTGGGCCTTATATTCTGTCTTTCTGATACAGAGCAGTTTCGTTTAAATTTGTTCATTGGTCAGTTCATATTTATTCTGCGAAGTTTCCACAAAATATACCTTGATACTAACTTTGGTTTCTGGGATTGGGAAAGACGAACTAGAGGTTTTCCAGACTTCAGTATTAAAGGGTTAGTTACCAACAAGAGCGCTAATATCAGAGCCATTTAGCTACTTGAAAGTCCTTACAAAAATCCATAGTGATCAAGCACAATAGATATATGGCATTTGCTACAGTATCAATACCATCATACCACATATGGTTTAAAGTGTTGTAGTTCAATGTTATCTAATTTTATAATTATATTCAAATCAGAATAATAAGATATTTCAATTTCATATGTATATATATTTTTTCCGGTTGGCTCTACAGATCTTGTATATATTTGTCCGCCCAGACCAGCCTTCTCCACGCCTGCCTATCTTGGGCTAATAAAACATTAGCCTAATAAAACTGGAAAACCCAGTTTGCTACTCTTTCGCATCTTTGTTGAACCTGTCTATTCATCTGGTTTTTGGCCTCCCAAGTGGTCTCTTGCCTACTATATCGGTATTCATTGTTGTGAAGAGGCGTCCTGATGGATTGCTTCGAGTCACACGTCCTAACCATCTTAACCTCCCTGCTTTCATATCATGAGATATTGACTGAGCAGTCTCTGCTATTAGTTCACTGTTAGTTCTCCTCCATGTGTTGAGGATCTGATCCCAGATCGCTCCTGTGATGGTTCGGAGTACTTTCCGTTCAAATCTCTCAATTCTGCTTTCTAGACTATCTGTTAGCATTCAGGTCTCGCAGTCATACATCAGAACTGGCTTTATCGTGGCATTATATACCCTTAGTTTCAGATTTTTAGATATTTTTCGAGATTTCAGTATTCTTAACAGAGAGAAGATGGCTCTGACCGAGTTTTTTTATACTCTGGTCAATCTCAGTCCGTTGATCAATTTGTTGATGCTATTGTGGAGGTATTTGAAACTGTCTACTTTCGGAATCGATTTGCCGTATTCGGAGACCATTTCGTTAGGGTGGATTTCCAGTTTATAATCATATATTTCGTTTTATCTTTATATACTTGCAAGCCAATTTCCTCTGCTTTTCTTGTTAGAGTCTTTCCATGTCATCTGGGATACTGGCCTAGGACTGCAATGTCGACCGCGTACGCCAGAACTTCATGTTTCATTCCGATGTGCACCCCATTTTCGCTTGATGTTCTTCTAATCACTTTTTGTTGGGCTAGGTTGAACAGCATTGGTGAGAGGCCATCTCCTCGTCTCAGACCTGTTCTGACTTCGAATACTTCCCCTTGTAACAGGACTCTGCATACATCTGCAGGATCATTCATACATGCTTTTACCAGTACTACCAACTCCCAAGGGATTCCCATCACAATTATGATCTTCCAAATACAGTTTCTGTCAACTGAAACAAAGTCTGCTTTGAAATCGACAAATATAGCGTGCACATCCTGATCTACTTCCCATTGTTTTTCGAGTCTCTGTTTCAGGACGAAGATCTGGTCTAGCGTGCTCTTTCCACTTCTGAACCCCACTCGGTGGTCACCTATTATATTCTTGTTATACCGAGAAATCCGATTTAGGAGGTTGTTGATCATTATCTTGTAGGCCACTGGAAGGAGTGCTATGCCACTTTATGTATATACATGAAGTTGAAGTATATGTGTATATATTTATAATTTATTTTCTTAGGGGCAAAAGTGCTTGAGGAAATGTTCCAATGATGAAGACTGCAAGTCAAAGAAGAAAAAGTGCCTATGCGACGGTGTCTGTGGAATGTCTTGTATTAAACCAGGTATGCAGATGGTAATTTATTTTATGTTTTATTCTATCCCAGTATGATTAAACAGTTATCTCTCATCACACTGTTTATATCCAAATTATTTGAGTAAACATACAAGAATGATTTATTTGGCATAAACTTATTCTTAAGGTGCATCTACACGTTTGCCAAACAATGGCAAATTCGCACATGTAGGAACGTGTGGATGGGTTATTTGGATTTGTTGGTAAAAGTAGGCCTGAATCGTCGGGTGTTGGTTTTTGGCCGCAAATCAAAGGGAACTTCAGTGCTTCATCCACACATTTGTTTTTAATTTGCATTGTTTTAGAACTGCTAATAGATGAATATTTGTGCTAACCGTGTTTTAATTAATGAAAAAAGTACCCCAACCTTTGGATTCAATAATTGACTCTTGTTTAAGAATGTATATTTTAAAATTCTATTGATTTGGTGTAAATACATTCTTTCAAATCTTGTTAATTAACTTTAGCAGTTTAGTTTTGGTTCAATGTAGGAAATATATATGTTTATGAAGACATTATATGTCCAGATAATTAAATTAAAAAGTTAATGATAAAATTTCTAGAAAGAAGGTGGTATTCATAAGTTATATAGTACTATTGATATGAATTTTTGTTCAATGAAAATTCATATGAATTTTTTACAACTTACATTGCTCATATTTACGTTTTCCTTTCATTTCGCTGATCTTTATTTTGTTCATTTTACTAATGATAACTGAGTAAATTGATTGTAATAGCCGAAAAATTCAAAAAGAAAATTTGGAAAATATCAAGTGTGTGGCGCTTCCTTTGTTTACCAAGCATTTGTACAAGTCTTGGATTTGTGGCATACGTGGAGACCCAGTATTAAGTTTAATGTCAAACCAAATTAATAGGGAATAAATATCCTTCATCTATTCTAACGTAGATTCTCAAAATTATTTATGAATATATTGTTGGTTTAAAAAACTCCAATGAAACAAATGGTGTTGTACTAATTTTATTTTTCTGTTTTATTAAGTATTAATTTTGTTTTTGCGATTGTTGGTGTACTAATGTATCTTTCACGTACTATACACTCACAAACAGCTAACTCGCCATACTACACCCACTTTTTTATCCAGATCTATTTTGTCTTTCAAGTTACTATATAAGTTGGCAATGTTATTCGTTGGCTTGCGACTCGATTTATACTCAGGTATTTCATAGTTTTTGAATTATCTGCTTAGTCATTTATTTATGTGGGTACTTATATTTTGTATATTTAAAATTATAATTGTTTTAGTATTATGACATTTCTGTTATACAGGGTGTTTCAGGGATAAGTGGCCAAACTGAAAATATAAACTAAGGACCTCAAAACCACTTTGTTTGGGAGATATTCACATGTAAAGATTTTCATTGTTATGAATTATTTACATTATATGAAATAAATAAAACCTATTTATTTGTTCTAACTACTGTATTAATTAAATGTAAACATTAAGATTCGTATTGAATGTTGTTCAAAGTGAAGGTATGTTTTGGATTCCGCAAAAGCTTTGTTCAGGAGATAGATTAGATAGAATAATAATATGGCCTTTTATTCCTAACTATATAAAAATTATTGGCAATAATACTATTTGGAATTATTATTAGGAACTGTCAATAACATTTATCAGTTTGTAAGAGGCTTTCGCAGAGTACTCATCATTATGCCTTCAATTTATACTAATGGTGAATATGCCGATATGGTGTTTGTGTACGGTTTTTCCCATGGTGATGCTAATGCTGCCCGTCGTGAATATGCCAAGCGATTTCCGAATAAAATATTACCAGTCTATCTTTAGCTCCACGTTTCAACGTCTTATAGTGACTGGTACATTTGCTATAATACCACGTGCTGATGGTATTTTTGACCCTTTACGAAAAGAAGAAAGGAGCGACCATATTACATTATGATGATAATCCATCTGGCAGTGTACGAAGAGCTGGAGCAGAATTAAATATTACGCCAACTACAGTAAGGAGAAATCTCATTGCAGATGGACTTAACCCATATCATTATCAACGGGTACAAAATTTATTACCGCAAGATTCTCGGGAAAGAAGACATTTTTCAGATTGGAACTTAAATCAAGTTGAGCATAATCCGAAATGACAGTTGAAGCTACCTTCACAAGAAGTGGTATCTTCAATCAGAAAAAATAATCACCTCTGGTCGCAGGGAAATTCCCTTGCAATTCGTGAACATCATTTTCAGCACCAGTTTTAGTGCAATGTGTGGTTGGAGATAATAGAGAATATTTTAATAGGTCCGCATTTCATGCCGGCTCGAATCAATGCGGGCATATTTCTGGAATTTCTTAATAATGCAATCATTATTCTCAAATTATGATTTGATTAAACATATTCCACTAAAATTGATAAGGGACATGTGGCTTCAATTAGATGGTCGTCCTGCACATTACGGAAGAGGTCCACGATAATGGCTAAATGTTAATTATCCCATTTAATGGATTGGACCAGTGGCTTGGCACGCTCTCCAGACCTCACACCACTGGATTTTTTTGTTTGGGGTGACATTAAACAAAAAATTTATGTAAGGCCGGTTAATGATCTTAATTCCTTACGATGAAGGAAAATTGAATCTTGTGAAACAATAACACATATCCAATGCCGTTCTGCCACTGCTCCTGTAGAAGAAAGATGCCGAGTCTGTCTTAATGCTCAAGGAAATCATTTTGAACAACACTTAATATGAATTTATATTAATATGAATATAAAGTAGTTGGACCAAATAGATAAGTTTTATTTCTTTCATATAACCTAAATAATTCATAACAATGAAATTTTTAGATGTGAATATCTACTAAACAAAGCGTTTGCGAACATACCCTCAGAGGAAATTTTTTTCTTATTTTGAGGTCCTTAATTTGTCTTTTCAGTTTTTCCACTTAACCCTAAAACCCCCTGTATACTTCCATTCAAATTATTATTTTTATTTACAACTGATTTCCAAGTTTTATTTATTGTTTTTATTGTATATAAATCATCTAAAAATATTTATTTTTTTTTAGGTGTGTCTATTATTTCTATTGCTTAGATATTGTTTAACATTATTTTATTTGTAAATTTATTTTTTAATTTAAGCAGCAATTCAATTTTTTTTTTAAATTTGTTGTCCATTCTGGATTATCTTTGCTCATCTTTATATCTCTAAAACGTATTCAATTATTATTTTATATTAGTTTTGTGAATTTTAGTTTTCTTATATAATTATTTAAATTGTTTAATACGAGATCTTTTTCTTTTTCTTTCTCTATTATTCATAAAATGCCATTAACGTAGCATAGAGAAGTGCAATGTGCACTCCTAACTATTTGCAATGTTGTAATTATGGAATTACTATAAATAATGAAGATAAGTTATAAAAATAATAAAGGTTATCTAATTAAAGAATGAAAGATAGAATAACAAATAAACCCAAATTATATTTATAGAATTAATAGGGATATAAAAATAATAATAATAATAATTTGAAGAAAAAGATAATAAAAATAAATAAGCAAATTTAGAGTTTATAGCAGGATGTCTTGTTATGCAAAGTCATGGTATACATCATTGATTAAGAATAATTAACTATTTACAGTATGATTATTTTGATAAACAGAGAGAGAATGTGAGGAGTTGGGCTCACCTGCATTGGGATCAGTGACTATTGGGGGTAGACTGTTCGGAGATAGGGCATCATACATCTGTGATCCCGGTTACACTCTCGTAGGACTGAAGGAGAGAATTTGCCAAGGAGATGGCAACTGGTCTGGTGCACAACCTCAGTGCAGACACAATGGTAAGATTAGACCAAACTCTTATTTCATATATTGCCTCTAATTGTCATTTAAATTTGAGTAAGCTTTTACTTATCGACCTTAAATAGTTTTTGCATGATAAGTATTGTTTCTGTTAATTTAATTAACTACTTGAAAATGAATAGAAATTTTCATAATTGTTAAAAATTATTATCATTTTACTGTATAAGTTTGTTTGTTTTTGTTTAGTGGCGTTAAACGATTGGTCTGATTTTGAAACGTCTGTATAGACTATAAAGGATTCTGGAATGTTTTTAGAAAACGAGAAAATTTGACTTTATATTCAGCTGGTTTGGTATTATTTTTAGAGTATGTGGACAAGTCTATAATTGTCTACGAGCGCCTTAGTGCATTTTCGAGCGTATTAAAGCCTGATAAAGTTTAAGAAGGCTAGTTCTATCGGCACTCCAGGAGGTACGGCTTAGGAAGCGAATAAGGTTTAGTTTTTTTTGTGTAATTCGTTTTTAATATAGAGATATGGTACTACCAAGTAAGTCTTCTATCGAACATTAGGTCTAAAATCTATGGTAATCCGTGTATAGAATTAGAGAGTTTCCTTAAAACAGACCTGGTGACTGAGGTGTATTTCTTATCTTACTGAAGTGGCATGTAGTCCATTTTCTATAGACAAAAAATTGAATAGTAATAGTATATGACCAGTTTTTTTAACCTGTTTATGTGTCTTGTACTTTAAGTTGAATATCTTGAATACTGCCTGATCGATAGAACGTTGCCAGATCATCGAAGAAGTTCCCCTAGGCAAATTAATTCATTCACAGCTAGAGAAAAAAGAGTGGGGATGAGGTACCCCATAAATCTACCTGTATTCTGTAGAATATTCACATCCGACTCGTACCCTAAACTGTCTATTAGTAAAAATTGTCTGATAAATGAGAACATTTGTCCAGTGATTCCTATAGGGGGCAGTTCGTGTATTGTAATGGAATGATTTATAAAGTCAAATGCTTTCGGCATATTAAAAAAGACAACTATCATTTGTTGCTCGTTAATAAATCTATACTGCGCTTCTGTCTCCAATGTTATTAAGTGATTAATTGTGGATCGGCCTTTTCTAAATCCATGGAATAATTGGAATGATTGTATAAGGTTATATTTTTCTATGATCCACCACATTAATCCTCCATTGACCATTCTCTCTATTATTTAACAAATACTACCTCTAAGAAAGATTAGATGGTAGGCTTCATGGGATGCGCTTGTCTTTTCCGGTTTTTAGAATTGGGATGACAGTTGAATTCCGCCAGATATTCGGTAATTTTCCAGTGTGCCAAAGGTGATTGTCAAGTAGTGAATAGTCAAGTAGTTTTGTGCTGCTTGAAAGATTTTTTATATTATCATAGCGAATGCTGTTCGGACCGGGAGATGAACCCGTTCATCTCTCGACACATTATTCAATATATTGTTTAGTTCCAACTGTTTACACCAGGACCTGTTCGTGCATTACTCCAGGCACCCTGAAGGTATACTGAAATCTTATTTAAATTAGTATGGAACGTGGCGAGCTAAATTATGAGACATTTTATCTTCAGACCAAGGTTATTCTATTTCTTTAGAATAAATTGGACTCTCCAGGTCCAAGCTTGCATGGTGCATTGATAATTTTGGGCGGCATTGCAGTCGCGGTGTCTTTGGGCTATTATGGTAAGCCCTACTACGAGAGAGCATCGAAAAGTGAGTCCCCTGACCCCGATTTTATACAAAATAAAAAAAAGTACGGATTAATCGGATTGTGTAAATCCGTCACTCACATTACAAATTATACATTGTAGTACGATGTTGTCGGTAAGAGTTATATAATTCGTGAAGGTTACCAGCAAAGGTACTTGAAACTATCAATGGGCCATCGGATAGTCGTCGGTTGACGGATTTTATTCCCAACAATGGTCGGACTAATAGAAAAATTTATGCTACTTATGAATGTTATCCATTTTCTGTTTTGCTCAAATTGAATGTTTTTCTACAAAATGTTCTCTTTCTTTGTATCCTAATAGGTTATAGGTTGTCATGGACCTTTGAAATTTTTTGTAGGCCTTTCAACGGTTCATAATGGCTTCTTTGCATTTATCATTGAGACCATATATCCAAGTCTTATTCGCTATTATAAGAGTGTAACCAGATTATCTCTTTCACTAAGCGTCCAGAGGCTTATTTCTAATCCTTCACTACATCTTTAAAACAAACTTTTTGATATGAATTTGAGCTAAAAATACAACAAACACGTAGTGGGCAAATTATTTCCTGTGCAATAAAAAATTTAAAAGAATATGTACATACCGAAACAAAATTATTATTTTTTTCTTTAACTTTGTAATTTATTGACTGATTTAGAATATGGTATGCATTTAGTGTTAGTATTAACAGTCAACCATCTCCTAATTTTTTAAGTGTTCAGCATTTCCCTCGAAATTGGTTATAATAATAATTTTTAACCTTATGGATAAAAAAATGGAGATATTTTTTTAAGTCCTCTTGATCGGTTCTTTTTGTTATTAAATTCTATTTATATTCTCCGCTCTATGGAGAATAATTTTGTCTTGGGAGATATTTAATCTTTCCACGAATTTTGGTCACTGGGCTAGAGATCGTGGGGGTCGCTTATGTTATAAAATAAATTGAAATTAAACATAGTATTAGAGAAGTATATAAAGGAAATAGAAATAATAAAATTATTGTAATAGAAAAAAGGCTTAGCCATTGGAGACAGTTTTGCGCCAAAATATGGCAAACAATACCAATATTGTTCCTCTGAGATGACACTGCGATCCTCACATTCTGAAGTCTAGAAAGGAACTGATTATTAAAGTATTAGAGTAGAAGAGGACATAAAAAAAAAGGTTAGAAAGTTTTCTTCAATATAATTAGAACTCCAGTATTCAAAAGGGTAATATCTTGTTTTAGGAATAACATATATGCGCGTATTTCACTTAGGCTGTTATCACCAAAACGCATATTATAATTGTTAGGGAGTTCTTGAAAAATTATGTGATGCAAATGGGTTAATGGTACCCACTTAAGGATGCTGGGTGGACCCCGAAGGGTTCCCAAATCTAAAAGACTGACTCATACTCTTATAACTCAACAATACAACTGACTCTTAATAATTATCTGCCACACCCGGATTTGATTAGGTTGGAGAAAACTAAATCCATTATTTTTACGTGAAATTCAAGACTTTATCTAACT
The DNA here is from genome assembly GCF_000696795.3 of Halyomorpha halys. Lineage (NCBI taxonomy): Eukaryota > Metazoa > Arthropoda > Insecta > Hemiptera > Pentatomidae > Halyomorpha > Halyomorpha halys. The sequence goes on along the minus strand of NW_027116648.1, from coordinate 206,104 downwards.
AGTTTCGGATTGTCCGATTTGGGTCAAATATGCCCCGTTTCGTTCTGTAATGTGTTGACATTTTAAAGGTAGCTTCATAATGCCTCTCTCATAGAAGTCTTCGTGCTTATTGCCGAAAAACTAGTAATCGATTTCACAGTGTTCTCTTGATGCCAATTTCTTATCACCAAGAAAGTTTTCCAATGCAAGAAAAAGATAATAATCGCTTGTTATTAGATCCGGACTATAAGGTAGATGCATCAAAACTTCACAACCAAGCTCCCGAAAAATTATACACTTTCACTAATTTCGCCATTTTTGATTCGATTTTCGGAGTGTCTCGAGGTATATCTTTTGAAGGTATGTTAAAAATTTATTTTTTTTGTAATGATTCTCATAATAAATCAGATTTTGGGACGAACTCATGATAGTTTTATTTATTTATTTTTTTTTTACTTTTTTGATTGGATACGTCCTGAAGGCGTAAATCTATAAAAACTAAACACAATATTTTACGGTTTTCAACGATTTGCCTGCAAATGGTGCGAAAATTCGAATAAAGTTTTTTAATTCAAGTTCATATGACAATCCGTCGTCATAATTGAGGCGTAATCATCATGGCAGCCATTTTAGTCTCCTTGGTTGGACCTGAAACTCAAATTATGATGGGGAATCCTTACGTGAAGTTAATTCTCGAACGATATTGTTTTTTGGTTTGTTTCTTTTTCGTCCATTTATAGATTTGTTTCTTTTTCTTATTGATGTTTCTTTTCTTTTCTATATTTGAAAACTAATAGTTCGTATTATTATAATATGTGCTTATTATTAGTTTTAATAACGGATGGAAAGGGGCCGTATTAAACCCCTCCAGACCCGATACAACTAATGTTCCCTCATATCTAATAATCAGTAAAACAAGTTTTTTAAATAAATTTATAAATTGTCTAATCGGAGAAGTGAAAATCATAAAAATATTTATCAATCAAATAAACTACTAGCAAAAACTTCGCTGATATAATATAACGGTAAAAGCCCATGGAACATTCAATTATAGTAAGGGGTTAATCACATGTTATGATTTACAGTATCCGGAAAAAGATCCATACTATCCATTGGGAATCATATCAAAACTAAACGAAAAAATTAACGACATACAAAGAATAAAAATAAAAAAAAACGCTATCAAGAAATTTACTAATTTAAATAAAGTTAGTTTTGCAACGCCATTCCCACCTGAATATTTCAAAATAGGTTACTATAACATAAAAGTCCAAAAATACATTCCTCGACCGCACTAGCTTAATAATAATCTGTTCCCAATGTGGAATAGAAAAACATACTGACGGTAAATGCTCTAATGAACCAAAATGCGCAAACTGTAATCAGAATCAGAATAGTTCAGTTCGATCGGGCCCCATATATGTGATAGGCATATATTATGTATTAATATTAAATAAAAAGTATTAAATTTTCCCAAAAAGTGCCTTTTAATGGAGCTGAAAAATCTATAAATTAGAAAATCCAGAAAACTTCAAAAAATCGTTCTTAAGTAGATGTACTTAAAGCTCCAAAAACAATAAAAACTTAGGAAATCGCAACATAAACAGTAATATTGTTTTAATTTAATGCTGCTAAAATGTACGAATCAAAAGGGCTCAAGAACGACCCCAACCTCCACTCATTGCCTTGCAACCGATTAGGTTAACTTTAGAGATCGTATAGAGCTAGTGCATTTTATTGTATGATGATTTAAAGATAAACATTTCAAGCATGGTCGAGGAATGTACTTTTGGACTTTTATGTTATGGTAACCTATTTTGAAATATTCAGGTGGGAATGGCGTTGCAAAACTAACTTTATTTAAATTAGTAAATTTCTCGATAGCGTTCGTTTTTATTTTTATTCTTTGTACGTCGTTAACTTTTTCGTTTAGTTTGGATATGATTTCCAATGGATAGTATGGATCTTTGTGCATGTGATTAACCCCTTACTATAATTGAATGTTCCATGGGCTTTTATCGTTATATTATATCAGCGAAGTTTTTGCAGTTTATTTGATTGCTTACTATTACACGTTTCAACTAGCAATCCCCGTCTCTCAATATTTTTATGATTTCCACTTCTCCAATCAGACAATTTATAAATCAATTGAAAAAACTTGTTTACTGATTATTAGATATGAGGGAACATTAGTTGTATCGGGTCTGGAGGCGTTTTAATACGGCCCCGTTCCATCCCTTATTAGAACTAATAATAAGCACGTATTATAATAATACGAACTATTATTTTTCAAATATAGAGAAGAAAAGAAACATCAATAAGAAAAAGAAACAAATCTATAAATGGACGAAAAAGAAACAAACCAAAAAACAATATCGTTCGAGAATTAGCTTCACGTAAGGATTCCCCATCATAATTTGAGTTTCAGGTCCAACCAAGGAGACTAAAATGGCTCCCATGATGATCACGCCTCAATTATGACGACGGATTATCATATTAACCTGAATTAAAAAACTTTATTCGAATTTCCGCACCATTTGCAGGCAAATCGTTGAAAACCGTAAAAGATTGTGTTTAGTTTTTAATGATTTACGCCTTCAGGACGTATCCAATCAAAAGAGTAAGAAAAAACAAAAAAATAATATGAGCTCGTCCCAAAATCTGATTTATTATGAGAATTAATACAAAAATGTATAACATGCCTTCAAAAAGATATACCACGTGACACTCCGAAAATCGAATTCAAATTTTTTAAAAATGTTGAAATTAGGAGATGAATGTTTATAATGGGAAATCTTGTATAAAGGGCACTAGGAAAGTGTATATTAGGAATAATATAACTTTTGTTTCAAAATAGTTTCCAACGCAATAAGTACACTCCATCCTCCTAAACCAATCTTAAAAATAACTCTGCCAGGTTTTTCTACGATTTGGACACACTGAATGTACCAAGCCCTCAGAAGATCCTTATGAAAAGCCTCCCTTTCAACCTGCGGGGTGATAGTTCTGTGCTGTAGGAGAGCGCTCTAACAGTGTAACACCTATAAAGCTGGTCAAGACGACTAGGGAGGGCACTCAAACTCAAGATCCTAGTGCCGCCTTAATATATACTGTTGTATGGTGTGGAAAATCCCCTCTAAGCACGGGCTGCATTCTGAACCTTTAGTAACACCTAACCCATGTACAAAGGATGAAATCACTCTGGATTCAACTTCGGGCCAGGATGACATATTTCACAAGTCTGAAATGAAATTACTGTACTCAGCTAACTACTGCGTAGGATAGGACAAGTTTACGCATTTGCCAATCGTTCCCTTATTCCCGTCATCCTATCACTTATATTGCATAAGTTTCCTTGTGCCCTTCGTATATAAAAACAAGAAGTTTAGATTAAAAAGTAAATAATAATTTGACACCGTGGAACTTAAGGATGTAAACTTGTTACCTGCAGTACCTTTTTTTTATTTTTGAGTAGTTTAGGTAAAGTTGAAGGAGATATTTTGTAAGGATTTGTAATAAACTTATTTTTTTTATTTCGAGTTTTTATCTGATCCAAGTATTAAATAAGTTTTATATATATATATATATACTTCATATTTTAGTTTATTGCAAAACACCACCAGAATTGGAACATGCAAGGCATAACGGTCTCCCTGAGCAGGCTACGTTTCCATTAGATACAACTCTTCAGTACCAGTGCAATCTTGGCTATGTGACCAATGGTTTTCCAAAGGCTAAATGTCTAGCTATTGAGAACACAGCATCCTGGTTTGGCCCAGACATAAGCTGCGAGCGTGAGTATCCTCTAATTTTCATATATATTTTGGGACAAGATACAATTAAAAGGGATTTTCTATTGATTTTTCAACTGCATGTGCGACAATAATAACACACATTTTGATAGATGGCTTTCCTAGGTGGCCTTGTGATGTGATATTAATTTTTTCTACCAGCAAGGTCTTGTGGGGCTCCCATGGACCCTTCGAATGGATGGCACTCTGGTGATTGTTACACGTACTCCTGTAAAGTCACCTATCATTGTGGTGAGGGGTATGAGCTCGTTGGGAGATTGGAAAGAATTTGCCAAGCAGAAGGGATTTGGGGACCTAGGGACCTGCCAGCCTGTGTCCGTAAGTATCATAGACGATTCATATAAGTTTACAGTAATGGTAATATTTAAAGCTAAGTATTTACTTTTTTGTGTTGAAAAATACAAATTATTTGATACTCGCATCTATATAGATTTGCTCTTTTAACATAAAAGAGCTCCCAGATTCCTTGATTCTTTTAGTTATAAGTTGTTTCAGCCAATTTTTCAAGTCGGTGACGCACCTATTTCAAGGTCCTTCGCCGGCTACTTTGGCACTAAAACGGAACATGAGTACTGTCTTTGGCCCCTCGGCCTACTGTTGTCGTTACAGCTGTCGAGTGTCCAATGCCTGAAAATCCACAGTTCGGCACAGCAATTTATACTTCCTGTGGATACAATGCTGTTGTCTCTTATGAATGTCGCCATGGTTACACTCTTGTCGGGGACTCAACAAGGAGATGTGGAGCAGACAGAAAGTGGTCAGGAAGCACCCCAAAGTGCCAAGGTATGTAAAGATTTCATATTACTTTTGATTGCCTACGGTCTAGACTATTGCACATTGCACTTAATCACAGATTATTCGATACAGTGGATGGTAAACAAGCACAAGTTGCCCATTTATTCAACTCGTCATTATTATTATTATTATTATTATAATTTATTTGTCATTCCTAAATAATATTTCTGGTATTTAAGGATTATAGTAAGTATTATATGAATATACGTAGTATATTGGTATAAATACACACTTCTTTTATATTGTTAATCTTTTAGAAACACAACTATAATTATATATATTTAATACTATTAAATATGCAATACACTCTCTATGTTAATAGCATACTTGAACAACAGTTTTTCATTCTCTGTGAGAATTTTCTTGAAATAGTATTTAAGGATAACTAATAATTATACCAAAAATCTTGAGTGTATTAATATTTGGTACATGAATAAAGTTTGGAAATAGCACTGATATTACCATCCACCCTCGTAGCTAAGTAGACATGCACTATCACACTTTGCACAAGGCACCATTTGCACCCTCTTCCAGTTGTTGACTGCGGGCACCCTGGCAACATCTACAATGGCTGGATCGAGAACCTTGAGAAAGGAACAGGTCTCGGGGCTTCTGTCATCTTCAGATGTTCTCCTGGAATGACATTAGTTGGCAATACATCATCTGTCTGTCAAATAGATGGCACATGGAGATACCCACCGCCCTTATGCCTAGGTATTTCTTTCTCTATTGCAATCTTTATTATTGGCGTTTATCCATACCGTTTTCCTTGTATATATGTATATATTCTTGTTATGTTAAAAATTTAGTCAAATAAGTCTATTTAAGTATCTAAATTGTATATCCCGATAACACTTCCTTGACTGATAAGGCCTACAGTAGAGGTTCACTTGAAGATCTACACATAGACTGAACAGTTATACACTTCAGTAATGAGGTCCTTCAGAATGTTTCTGCTCTAGTGTAGACTCTTCTTTCTGGTGTGTAGAGTATATACTCAGCAAAAAAAGGTAAATGAGCTCAGTGATGACAGTATCCTATGGATGGAAGAGATTTGGTTTATTTTGGGTACCTTATTCTCAGAAGTAATTTTGTTCATATACAGGCCACTTACATAGATGATTTGGGTTTATGCCATACTATAGTTGAATTAAACAACAGTCCCAATGAAATTGGTTAGGATAACACAAGTTACATCAGAACTATATTTTACAAATTCTATATTAACTCTGATTGGGTGAATTGCTACAATCCTTCTGAAACTGATAAATGCTTGAATGGGGTCTACACCATCTCGTTTCTTTTAAGGAGTATGGTGGCTTTGGGATCGTAATCTTTATTGTAGAGAATAGTTCAGCTCTCTGCTGATTTAGGGCTGAGAAAGAGGATTTTACTCAGACATCAAGAATCTTCTTACCTTCCTTAGTTCCTTCCTTTTTTCATCAATCATGAAGAAGATAGAGAGAGGTGTTGGAAGGAGCTTTGGACATTACAAACTTCAAGGGACTACAGAGGGCAAAAGATATTTCAAAGTTGTATCAGTACAAAGGTAGCTAAGCTCTCAGTAAACCTTTAAGAGTTTAAGTAAATCTTGATTGGTTCTATTTTGGGGATATACTGGTATCATATTGCTGTAATAGTGAGGTTCCCTGTGTTTGTTAGACATTTTCTTAGTTTTTTATTCTTCTCTGCATTTGTGTTCGATTTAGTTTTTATAAGAGTTAAAGTTAGTTCTGAAGGAGAATACTGAAAATATACTAATGAATATTGATTGTGGTTTTACCATTTTTGGAGTTGTTGTTCCTTCCATATTTTCAATTAGAACACTTGATAATATCTGTTTAAGAGTTTAGTGTGTATTTGATTCTTTAGCCATAGCTCTTTATTTTCATCACTTATGTAGAGAAAATAAATAATGGGTAATATATATA
>NW_027116648.1:195611-197517 GCF_000696795.3 Halyomorpha halys | reverse complement strand
CCAGTAAGAACCTTCTCTCTGGTAGTTTTTATTAACAGCTGATAAATACTTTTTGGATACATATTTACTGTTTAATATATTCTTATAAATTGAGCATAAATATATTCTCTAATATATAAAGAATAAATATATTCTTCTTAATTGATCGTGATATACAAAAAGTGTGAAGGATAGTAATTAATTTATAGATATATGCTATTGTGACAAATAGATTTATTTTAACTGTGTTAATTGATTTGAGCATTGTTAAGCCACCTCAAATCGACTCTGCCTCTTTGAAGGAAAACTTAAATAAAGAAAAAAACGCTGGATCGGATGGTAAACATTTATTTCTTAAGTTAATATATATAAAAAAAAAATTTTTTTAACTGTATATTATAATACATTCAGTAAATTTGATCTCAGTAATAATGGAGTGATATATATATTTATATACATACAACTAACCATTGCTAGGTATCCTAAAAAAAATTAAAATCAAAAAGAAACCTACAAGCAATAAAATATAGAACAAATTTAAAACAATACGGTCCTTCGATATAAGCAAAATTTAAATTTAAAAAACATACAAAATTACTAATTACTACTATTACAAATTGATGAACTCCGGGTTTGAGGTCCTGAGGTCCGTTCCGAAAGAGACGATGTTCTTCTCATAGTTCACTGTTTTCACGTAAACCCACAAATCGAAACGGCCCTGTGATAACTCACGCAGCAAGCTCTGGTGACTATTCTATTCAAAAACGACTGGGCAACTATAGGGTCAGGTGGGGTAGTTGGGAACGAAATATGTTTCTCCATCTCATTACCATTGCGACCATTAAAGGTGTATTATCAACTTTTTTTGTGCATGAACTTGTTAATACATACCTCATCCAACAATCCTACTAGTCAAAAGTAAAACATGGCTTTTTAAGTGACTTAATTTTTCACGTTCTCAATTACCCCACAAATCCCCGATTACCCCATAGTGTAGGGGGTAAATGGAAACGGCTACTTTCTGATCTGGATCCATTAAATGAATACAGTATCGTCTCTTACAGAATGATCATCATACACCGACTTCAAATCAGCAAAGAACTCATTGATAACAAAAACGATCCCTCGCTTGTTTCCAAGCCTTTTGCAGTTATTCAGGTTTTTTAATTGAAATCTTGGTGTTTACGAGTCGCGAACGCTTGATATCAATCTTCACCTGGTTTCCCATCCACAAATCTTCTATTTATTCTAGTTGCTTTGATATACTCCTGCACTAGCTCTTTTAACTCTACTTTATCAAAAGGGTAACCCATTTTCACCCATGCTTTCAAGCATTCTACAACAAAGTTTTTAACTTCACTTGATAGATCGGTCTGCCCCCAACTTATTGATATCAGTTTTTCTCCCGTTGATGCGGTTTATGAGTACTGTTTTAGGGAGCGCGTAGGCCAGAGAAGCGGCAAGGTAGGCCATGTTACCATTGTGAATATTGTGGATGGGATTTCTTACATCATCAATTGTGTAGGTGTAACCCGCTTCCTATTATACGTTCGTGGTTTCTGTTTGGTCACTGCAACAGTCAATTAATCAGAAGACGTCATTATTTTGGCAAAAACAGTTTTTTATTGTTGACATGAGGAAAAAAAAGTTTGAAATTCTTTTCCCAATTACCTCTGAGGTAAAAATCTCAGGGGTAATTAGGAATGGTCATACTCTAGTCGTAAAAGAATAGTTACACCAAAATCACCATAGATACTTGAAATTTACTCAACTACCAACAATTATTGACAATGAATGACTCTCACCTGCGAATCGTACAATCACCAGAAGCTGTTATCAGCAGACACTTCATTTTGATTTTCAGAAATTATTCATTATGTTAACTGATCATATCACAGAACCGCAAGCTGAAAACCAGAAAAGGCGG
>NW_027116648.1:182438-194111 GCF_000696795.3 Halyomorpha halys | reverse complement strand
GGCAGCATAGATAAATAAAGTATTTCTCTCTCTCTCTGTCCTATTCCTAGCTGTGCTTTCAAGTGAGGAATTGAAAAGTGTGTTATTTGTAAGACCCGTAATTATTTTATATAACTTTTACCTAGCATTATTACTTTAAGATGCCTCAACCTGTATTACTTTAAAATACCTCTATCAAATTCCAAATTCCCATCAACATTTTTAGTTCTAAAAGCAATTTGTGTAGAAATATAGCATGCAGTAAAAAATATATGCATATATTCTCTTTCTTTCAGTGGTAACAGAATATAATATATGATTACTAAAATAGTCACTGTTGTCAGCTTCCTGTGTGGTACCGGCTGTGGCCCAAGGACGAATTCTGTTGGAGGCCAATGGGTCCATGGATCCATTGGTAGTACCTCATGGACACCAACTAAGTGTCCAATGTGAGCAGCGTTATGAGCCTGCTGCGGAAAGCCCAATTGTATGCAACAATGGATCCTGGTCCCAAATCCCAAGGTGCCAGCCAGGTAAGTGTGTCATAGCAGCTTGTTAAATAAATATATGTGAAATAACACTTTGATTTGAACAAATACTAGTTTATAACTCTGATATCATCTCCGTTTGTTAGGTTAATGACAAACATGAAACTAACCTTCTCATATTTCCCTATGGATTTATCCCAATAGCTAGATGCAAGTACTTGCCTAAGGCTCCCAAAAATGGTATGGTAATAGCGCCTAAAACCCAACACGGTATGAAGGCCCGCTTCAAATGCAGAGATGGCTATGTCATCAAAGGACAGAACACCTCTGAGTGTAGGTACGGCAATTGGACTGGAGAGCAGCCCTATTGCCAAGAAGGTAATTTTTTTAATATAAGAATGATATTTCTTGATGTTATGTTCTAATCATATTACGTTGAAATCTTTTTAATCGATTCATATCTGTCAGGATTATTTTTAAAAATATTTAATTTGCTGAATACTATGTTTAATTGCTTTATACTATTGTCTGACAGTTGTCAGGATCAAGTGCCATTACCCTATAAAGTAATTGGCGTGTTAGTTGTGGTTTATTAATTTGTCATTATTTAGTTTCTGTCCCAGTTTCATTTTTTTAATTTTAAAGCTAAAAGGCGATAATATATGGATGTATGTTGTTTTTTTTATTATTATCACTCTTTTGTCTCATGTTAGTGAGATGTAATAAACTGATATACTAGAGAACACACTTCCTGTAAATGTTTTAATATAATAAATTATTATTTGGTTAGGTTAAGTCATATCTTCCATAATTTTTGTTGTGTCGTTTTGTAAGTGATGTAATGTTAGTAAAGCCTGTAAAGGATCACAACATAGTCTATTTAAGCTGGTCTGAGGGTGCTAAATCTGTCAGATGAGTTTAATATGGAGTAAATATTATTCCTAAAGGCTTTTCAATTAAATCTATTGAAAAAGAAGGTGTTTTTCATCTCCATCTAAAAATGAAAAAAAAATGTTAAAAGGAAAGATCAATGGAATTTATGTATATTGAAGAAAGTTATCAGGGAGGATTCCATAGAAGAATGAAATGAGCGAGGGGTGGCAAGCCATACAGGGTTGATATTCAGGAAGTTCCTCCTAGTCTAATCATGATTGAAGGCAAAAGGAAGCCTTCCTGACTATTGGGTCTCATCGATTCCAACTGGACTTGAATAGCTCTGGGGAAAGTTATCTGATCATGGGAAGTGAGTAGTCCTTAATAGGACATCAAATTGAAAAAAAAAAACACAGGTTTTTAATCCTTGCCAAGTCAGACTTCTCCCAGACTTTCAAGGAATTCATCTGTGTGGAAAGAGGTTCAATGCACTTCAACCCAGGAAGAGCCTGAGCACCTGACATCGGCGAAGCCACCGTCTGAAGAAGGAGATAAGCTGTCCAGACTGAAATGAAACATGAAGACTAGATTGGAGGAAGCTTTTAGAACAGAATCAGGATGGTAACTGAAGCAAAAGTAGTCCGGCAGTGGTGAGGTGTAGTCCCATTAGTAAGGTACTCAGTCAAGCATTGAGCTGCATCACAGAATTATTTATTCCTATAATAATATAGATTATCCCAAAAAAATTACTGAATTAATAAAAAAAAAATCTGATTGGAGTCAAGTATATTTTGTAATATTCAAATAAAATAAGTTGAAATTTGATATTTTTTAAAATTAATTTTCATATCTGAAAGATAGCTTGGGTTCAAATGAAAAGCTTTAATATTTAAATTTATAATTTTATTTAAATTTTATGATATAATTAGACTCTTAATCTCAGAGCGGGTTTTTAAGCAATCAGAACACTAATTTTTAATAACACCTAATTTAAATTAATAACTGTTTTACACATGTATTTAAATTTAGGTATAACAAAACTAACCAATTTCATAGAATCTTCTTTTGATGATTTTGTCAACAAACTAACACTAACTGTGGGAAATCTTTCAGTAAACAAACACTAACGAAACAAAACCTTGGTTCTCTAAAAGTTTTCAACTCGCTTCTCATCCACCGAAGTATTTTGTTTGGCGATCCAAACAAAGAATCCTTTTTTCTTCGTGGGTGACTCTTCGATGTCTCCTTTGTCAAGATGTCCACCGTTGAGCTGGACAAGAGATGATGAGGACCCCCTCATCCAGGAAAAATCATTCGCTGCCCGCGCCTAAGCAACTAATGTCCTCACGAACCATGATCTTTCTCTCGATGTTCAAAGTGAACATCGATTATAGCAAAGTTTTGAGTTTTTGCAAGTGATTTTCTTCATGAACATTATTCTTGAACGCTTATTCTTAACTTCTATTTTTTCTTAAATACATTGTAATTTCAATTATGATGGGATGTTAAAATAAAGTTTTTTAATATATTTGAATCTTCTCGAACTGGCCACGATTCAACGAACCTTTCGCGAGATACATGCCGCCATCTTAAATTTCAACGACATCTTTTGTGACTGCATATTTTACTGATCAAAATTGGTTAGCTTGCTTTTAGGTTTAATACTACAAATAAACACGTTGAAATGATAAATCACATAAAACCTACGAACAATCATTTATATATAAAAAATAACTATTTAATCATAAAAGAGGATATTATACTAAAATATCTGTTACATATAAAAAATAACCATTTACTCATAAAAGAGCATATTAAAATATGGTGGAAAATTCATCAGATGTATTTTGATTTTATACATGAACTAATAGTAAACTATTGATTGCAGTCTATTGCCCTTTCCCTGGCTACGTTGAGAATGGAAAGGTGCTCCTGGTTGGAAACATGGGTCTCTATGATTATAGGCCTTATGTTCGGAAGGTTACCAACAATAAGCAAATTATGTATGAATGCAACAAAGGCTATACACTTGCTGAAGGCCCACCTGGTGCTACATGCATCGCAGGTCATTGGTCTCCAAAAAACTTGCCAAGGTATTTTGGTATCCTTTTCTTCTTGGTTGTTTATACTTTTAGCATTTTTAATGTTTCCTTTACTTATCACATTAATTTTACATATCCCATTCAAGAAAAGTTATATTTTATTAACAAGGATAGCTTTATTTTATGATTGGAGAAGTTTGTCGGGGGGTGCGGTCAGCAAAGAACAACATAAATAAACAAATACACCTCATTATAAATAAACAAAACCATATTTATTTATTTTATGCCGACGTTTCGACCTGAGTTTTAGGTCTTCATCAGGGGTTTTGGTGTAGAAATTGAGCCTGCAATTGAGTTGCCGCATCCCCGACAAACTTCTCCAATCATTAATCTACGGTCAACTATCTACACCTCAGCTTTATTTTATATTTCATTTCTTCTGTTGGCCTGCTCCATAACAATCTAAAAATGTCTACTAACATTAATTTACATTGATAAGGAGATTTAAATAAAGTTTCATGTGAAACAAATATTTAATATTAATAATTTTGCTGCTTAATAAGAAAAAAAGATAATACAGAAGTATTTCTGTTTACCATCCCAAGAAAACTTTCTGGTAATTCCAAAATTAATTTATATTTTTATTAAATATACTTTATTTTGAACAGATCAGAAAATTATGCATCAGAATATTATTATTTTCTAACAGTTCACAATTACTAACTTACCTTTCATTTGATTTAATTTAAAGTTATATGTACGCTTAAATCAATTTCCTTACTAAATTAACTTCTGAGATGTATGAATTTAATGAAATAACTTTTCCCTTCAAAACTTCATTTTTTACACAGCCTGGAAAAAAGTACATGCCCGCCTGCTGAATAAGGTTCCATATCTCTATGCAACTTCTGATTTTATATCCATCTAAATACTGTGAAATCAATCCGACTCTGGAAAGATTAGTTCATTCTCAACTCGCCTCATTCCTAGAACCAAATTAACTTAATTCTTTCCAATCAGGTTTCCATTCTGGGTATTCCATGCAATAGGCTCTACTAAAAATTTCCCATGAGAGGTATTGGGAAATTTAGAACAAAATAGAGTTATTCCTCTATATACCAACAGAAAATCACAATCCTGATCCTCTTTGATTTTTCGAAGATTAAAATGGAAATTCCACTGCCAGCTTAGCAAAGACATTTTTTTATAAGAGATCAAGTAGTTTTTTTTAGAATAAGTTGATCTCAGTATTCAGTGTAGAAGTAGAGGGGGAGATCAAAGAGACTTATACATACCTATAACATGGATCAAATTGGAGAACACTTGGCTTTTATCTCAGAAAGGGGAAGTTCAGGGCAGAAGTTAAAAGGGTTCCCCTCACACAATCCCAATATAGACACTCAGAAGTCTAGATAATCCCATAAAATATAATTCAATTGCAAAATAAAGCACAGAATTCACAACTTGAGCATTCCACAACTCCCTTATTAAACAGGTGAATTCTGTTGCTACAGCTACATATTTGACTATATATACATTGCTGTGTTACACTGATAGGAATAATTCATTTAGTTTATTTGAGAGTATCTTTTCCTAATAAATCAATTGTATAAATCACTGATGAAATTAGAAAAAATAAAAAATTGAGATTTACAAAATTACTTCAAAATAGTGTATGGAGTATATATTTATTAAAAAAATAAAATTTGAGCAGCATAGTATAAAATATAAATGACAGAAAATCAGGCAATATATTGTAATATTCAAAAATTATTTAATAGGAATATTAATAGTTTTTACTTATACTCATATCTAAAGTATAGTTTTGAAGATGACAAGGTCAAATAAAAAGATTAAATATTAAATAAATATGAGAATTTTTATTTTTTATTATATATAATATTATAGAATCTTAATCTCAGGGCGGGGTTCTAGGAAATCAGAAACAGACACTTAGCTTAATTAACATCTACTTTTACAAATATACTTAAAATTCTATTTTGTACAACACTAACCAATTTATGCTCTTATATTTGATTGATGGTTTTTGATGACTTCTATTTCACAGACTAAAAGCCTGTGGTCCTAAAAAACAAAGCCTTGGTCCTCTAAAAAGTTTTCAACTCACTTCTCATCCACTCACTTTTTCTTCTTGGATGACTCTTTGATGTCTTCTTTCTCTAGATGTCCCACTGAGGGAAACAAAAGATGTTCAGCACCTCCTGCATCCAGGATATGTCCTCCCTATCCCTCCTAAACAACAACTGATTCCAAACACCAAGCTCTCTTCCTTCCCCTTCTATAGATGATCGTTCTTAACATCTATTGTAGCACTACGGTTTTGAGTTTTTCCTTATGATTTCCTATATCAATAATTTTCTTTAATACTTATTCTTAAATTCTACTTTTTCTTAAATGTATTGTAATTTCAATTATGATAGAAAGTTAAAATAAAGTTTTTAAAACATTTGAATCTGCTCAGCATGACCGCGATTCAACATACTTTTGGCAAGACACCGCCTTCTTTGTTTTGAATAACGATCTTTTTGACTCCATATTTGACTGAACATAATTGGTTAGCTTTCTTTTTGGTTTAACAAAGAAATGGACCAATATTGAAACGATACATAAAATAAAAACATATTAAAAACCCTTTATACATAAAAATATACTATTTACTCAAAAATAGGATATTACAATATTTAAAAATAATTATTAGATTAATGTATGAAGTGTCACTTTTTGGTTTAGGTGTGTACCAGGCTTACATCCCAGACTACGTTGGACCCGAAAGAAAAGAGCATTGGCGTTGATATTTTTAAGAAGAGCAAAACGTGCTTTGTCAGCTTCTGCAGGAACTGTAAGTTAAACTGAATGTTCACAGATCTAAATATCAGTAAATTAAAGCAAGTGGCTTATTAATAACTAATATAAAAATATAGTTGAGGATATGTTTAGTCTTTACTTAATTATTTTTAAGGTTATAAAGAAACCACAAAATCCCTCATCCAACAAGCAAGATTCAACATTAGGAGGTTCACGAAAAGGTCCGACTAAGTCAGGAGGTAGTACAAAAGGAAGTGATGATGTTGATGAAGAAGAAACTGAAAAGACTGAGGAAGGGAAAAAAACAGGATCAAGACGGAAAAAAAAACAAGGTAGAAACATAAATACTGTTTTGTAATAAGTAGACTGCTTCAGAACAGTACACCATTCTGTCATTTATGATGATAATTTTTTAACAAAACACATATTATTAATTATCAATCACCATCAAATGTAAATCATCATGAACTCTTTGTGTTCAAAAGTTATTTGATGACAACAGATATTACATAGTGATCAGCGAGGTGCTGTTCATAAGATTGAGGATTATCTGACTGTTCTGTACCAATCTCATACATGAATTTAAAATTTTTATTTTACAACTGAATTGTATATATTATAATAATCAAAAATTATTTAAAATAAAATAAAAAGAATTTTAATAGTTTTAACTAATTTCAAATATAAAAGATAGATTGTGTTCAAATTTAAATTTTTAGTATTTAACTGATAGGAGAATTTTATTTAAATTTTATAATATAAAGACTCTTTTCTCAGTGCGGGTTTCCAGGCAATCAGAAATAGACGACACTTTACTACTAATAACACTTAAACTTAATTAATAGCTATTTTACAAATGTAATAAATTCCAGTTAGAAACAAAACTAACCAATTACACATCTTCCTTTGATGATTGTTGATATCTTCTTGTCTATGATGCTAAGTCCGACCGACGTCCTCTCACCAGGCCAGCCAAATCAAGAGTGCCCGTTTCCTCTCTTTTATCTTCAATGTTCACTGGTCGATCCAAAAATAATCGATTGTACTACAATCGCTCTGCTTTATTTGCTATGATTTATGATGTAAATAGTTTATTGATGACTGTTATGTTCTTCTATTTCTTCTTTGATTATTCTTTTTCTATAATTATTGTATAGAAACAACAAAAGTTGAAAAATTTCAATCTATCTCAACACAAACAATTCAACTACCACTTCGGAAAGACGCGCGCCGCCATCTTCTTTGTTTTGAATGGTGTATTTATTTTAGACAATGAAAACTGGTTAGCTTGCTTTTTGATTTAAAATAACAATTAAAACAATACTGAAACGATAATCATAAAATACAAATATAACTAAAATCATTTATATATAAATATCAACTATTGATTAAAAAAGAGGATATTACAATATATATATATATATTGGAAATTGGTTATTTAAGGGAGTATCTAATTCTATAGTATAACTAACATGTTCACAGATGGTATCCCCTGTGAAGACCCTGGTGAGGAACCCAATGGAAAACTGGATATCATCAAAAATGGTCGAGACCCAAATAATACATGGTCCCAAGGAACGATGCTCCGCCTAACATGCTCTACAGGTTTTGTTAGTAATCTACCAAATGGAACTGCCCGTTGTACGCGTGGGAAATGGAAACCTGCGAAACCTCAGTGTTCTTTAGGTAAATATGATGACTATTGTATTAAATTAGTTTATAGTTTGAAATTAATTAACAATATTTCAAAAATAATGATTTATTTCAGCTCCATGTAAGATTCCGGAGTCTAAACATGGTATTTATACTGCTGGAGGTTCAAGTGCTATCTCTGGACAAATTTTGAACCTTTCTGCCCCTGTACCACATGATCATGTAACATACTTCCTTATCAATATAATTTCTGTAATCCAGCTGTTATTTATAATGAACTTAATTTTTCATTTAGGTGATAGAATTTTCTTGTAGAGTGGGATATAATGTTCAAGGTAATGGCCGAATGAGATGTTGGCATGGGCAATGGAATGTCCCAGTACTTCCTACCTGTACACCAGGTCTGTAGCTGAATACCTCCAATTAATACCTTATTGTCAGTTGAAATATTTTATTAAGTAATTACTCTTTTGGCATATTGTAGCTCCATGCCAGCTCCCCGTTGTCTCTCATGGCCAGTATCTACTTGGTTATCGGCCTGGTTTGACCATAGGTAATGGTTCAATTGTACGATTTCAATGTGACACTGAATTCAAACCAAGTGGAAGTGAGACCATTGTTTGTGTACTAGGGGAGTTACGACCAAAATCTCCACACTGCAAGCCAGGTACTAAAAGTGGTATACATATTTACATATAATATGTAGAATATATTCGTATGATAAGGCTCAGCTAACATTGACCAATGTCATTGTTACTATAGTTATAAAAATAAATTTACTTTAACCTTATCATAATAAGGATGATGTAAATAGTTAATTTTAGGTCGTTTCATTTAAGAGATTAAGGAATATATGGTGACCAGGGGCAAATCCAAGAAGTTAGAAGGCATTAAATAAAATCAGTTACGGAATAAGTTTAGGCTCTGCATTCAAAGATTAAAGTACAAAATAGAATTAGCAGAAGTCCATTACACTTTGAAGCTCATTATAAATGAAGGAGGAATCAAATAATTGGCGTGGGGACAGTTCTTAAAGAATTTTGACCAATGAAAACTAAGTGGGAAAAGTTCTGCCTTCTGAATATCAAAGATATATGGACACTTTTCCCAGGCAGCTGGGCGGACAGATCAGGACATTTCAGGACGCACACATCCTCTCCATTTCCTCAAGATACCCAGGAAAACTCCTGAAGAGATAGCAGACAAACAACAAGTACATTTCATTCAAATTACTATTACAATTGTTTGAACTATCAATACTTAAAAAGCGCTTAGTAATTAGAAGATAATTCAGAGTTACAAAAGATAATTTGAATGTTATACTAAAATAAAACATTAATGGTTAACCAATATGTTAAAAATTTATATTAATGGCCAATTGATGAGTATAGTTAAGTTGAGCATTTGAGGAGCTTCCGTGGGGAAGGAACAGCAATTGGCCTCACCAGAGAACCAGATTATGGAGGAGACATCCACAGAAGAAAGTTCGAACCATGAAAGATAGGTGGAAATTAAGATACTTGAGAACTTTATTAACAAGAGACTCCAGATTATTCGGAAGACGAAAACCATGGGTTTGCTAAAGATGGAACATAGCAAGTATAATGGTAGTTTCATTAGATGATCTGGACACAATCGGGTGTTAGAGAAGAGCAAATCAGCAGAGCACTAAAAGAAGCATCCAAAGCCGGTAGGATCAATCATTTATATATCAGGAACTTGATGATGTGTGGAAAGATCCAACCGCCCTGTTAAACGGAACAGATCAGGGTAGATCGATTATTTATTCAATGCACCTCATTGATAGATACCCTGCGAGATACGGAACATCAAAACGAGGTGACCCTGGAGAATCACCAAGAAAAAACTAATTATCGATGGGCTGAGTGAGACATTACAAGCATTGTGGCGCAAATATTTTTGGTGAGGCACAAACACACCCAATCCAGAGGATTCTTAGGTATGTCTTAGAACGAAATATAAAACCCACCCCATACAGTTCAAGAGGATACCCCTACCCCGAAAATGTCGCTCAGTGACTAACAGGTGGGTTCATGCACCTTGAAAGGCTATAAGTGGGTCACAGACATTGATGTATTCAGTAAGGTGGCCATGCCATACACTGTTCAGCAGAGATGGTTTTACGACCCCTTCGGACATGATTCCAATTCTATGGCATGCTCGACAGATTTTCGTCCAACAGTCGTAGAGAATTTGACAATATGCTACCGTATACGGGGCTTCGGGGTTTCTAAATCCGACTAGAGGTATTATATTCAAATTTATTCATATACTATTCATGTATTTATAATTATATATTTATATTCTATTTATTTGTATTATGTATTTATATTATGTATCTCTATCGGTTCCTGACGGGAACCGACTGAAAAAGTATGCGCTATATTTAATTCAAACACCAGATACCATATGAACCCCCTCGCCATGGTATGCTAGATATGAATATCTATAATTAATCATTGGAGTTCCTTTCCAACGGTATCATGTTCACCAATTTACTATGCTATTATATATGAGGTGGCATGCAGGGATCCTTAATTATAAAGTAAAGTCTTTGTTACATATTTTATATTTACATTACCAAGAATAATATTATGAGAGAGCATGGTAGACCTGTTTCCTTATACTTTAATTGTTATATTATGAATTGAGAAGTACAAAAAAAAATCAATAAAGCAATCTTTCACTGGAACCTATGCAAGTCATTCCTCATCCCTTTTTCTCTTTTTTTTTTCTATTTTACTCTCAACAACACTTAAGTTGTATGTATATAAAAGAGAAAAAGGGATGAGAAATGACTCACAGGGGTTTCAGTGAAAATCAGTGACACAATATTGTCTGGTTGTAAAATGTTTCTCACAGATCCAGGCTCCATGTTTATGGCTGGAGGTGACATTACAAAGGCAGGAGAGATTGGAGAAGTTGACTACCTGAGTGGACTGAGAGGCAGTTGTTCTCCTCCTCAATCTGTTCGAGGGACACTTGCTTACAAAAATGGTGAACCACTAGCTAATGCAGAAACTAAGTAAGTGCTCTGACTGAACTTTCATACATGTTTATGCTTAAGCCTACTCATGTTTAGAAAGAAACTTAGGTTGATTTTATTATGTGTACACTGCAATTGAAAACATGAATAGATGAAGGCGCTAGGTTGACTGAATGTACTATTTTGACTGAAATTACATGTATGTAATGTATATGCTCAAGCCTATTCTTATTTAGGAAACGAGATGATTTTATTATAATTATACTCCAATTAAAGACATGAGTGGATGAAGGTGTTCTGTTACGAATATATGAATCTTAGAAAAATTGAATTTAATGATTTTTTATTCATATTTAAAACAGAAAACTGTCAATTGTTGTTTCTTAAAATGATTTAACACAATATAAGCTTTAGAAAACTTAAATAAGATACTAGGTATAAATGAGTTTTTAAAATATTCTCTATTCAAATAAAACCTCAATTTTTCCTAGAATGTAGCATTACACTGTCATCCAGTCATGTCTTCAATTATATTAACAGGATATAAGGTCCTCTGGTATAGTTTATAATAATATAAATATATAATATTTAAAATACTTAACAATTGGGAAGTAACAATAGCTTGTGAAATCAGTTGGGAACTTAATCAAAGAATAAGTTTAGCTAATATGTATGGATACAACCCTTCGTACACACCTCTATATTCTCATGAAAGACTTTCTAAATAGCAATCATCAAATTATGAGAACTCTTTAGCTTTAATGGAAGGGACAATTAGTTGTTATTTATTGAATCTTTTTTTTTT
>NW_027116648.1:166028-182388 GCF_000696795.3 Halyomorpha halys | reverse complement strand
TATTGATAGATATTACAATCTGCCACAAAGTTGTGGGCAATAGGTAATAGTGATGAATGATCACATTCATACTAAAATAAAATAAAATAAGAATACAAATAAATGAATGAATGGAGAAGAAAAAATCTCTCTTAAATATATAGAAACAAAATGAACATAATCAAACTATGTGTATGAAAAAAAATAAGAAAAAAAATAACATAATGATAAAATAATTTATTGGATCTGACATTTCATTCAGTCAATTATGTTAATCATTTTAATAATAATTCAGGACCTGCTTACAGGACTGCAGTCAAACAAACCATGCATTACTTAAAGGGTACTATTGTTTGAAAGTAGGAGTTTGTTGGGTGCAGACCATCTTCACTTGTTAGTTTTTTGATGCCGATTGAGCAAGTGATTGTGATGAAAGGTGGTCTGTGAAAAGTTACTTTTTACTAAACGTAAAGGAGCTACTTCTTGAGGTACTAAAAACAACCTACTTTGGCTCTATTGACAACTAAGCAGAGTACACTTTTATGTCTGCTACCAGACAAAAGGCTTTATGGTTGGCCTAGATAATTGACAGTATAGTATATGACACTCATATAGTAATCCATGTTGATAACCTGGGAGCAAACCTTTCAATGGATGGTTGTTATCAAATATGAACAAAACACTATTTCTTTCAAGAGAAGATCCAGTCCCAACTAGTTAGTTACTCAACTAATTTTATCAAATCCTCCCTTCTAGCTGGATGGAACAGTTATAAATCCATAGTATAGTACAAGTCATCGTTCCCTGCATACCAACTTATTTCTGATATATGTAAATACATTTTTAGTTTTCCTGATGGTACTGAAGTCACCTTCAACTGTATCACATCCATCATGGGAGAAAAAACTACTTGGAGAATAATATGTCAGGATGGAAATTGGTTGGGACATCCTCTCCATTGTGGTAAGTTTTGAAATATTTTAAAATTAGAGCTTAAAGTATCCTTAGAAAAGTAAATGTCTGTGGGTATAAGGACTCTTTATAAGACAATAAAATTAATTCTTACCTTTAGATAAATCACTATGGTTTGAATTACTTGTTTTATACTTTTCTATTTTATGTCATTTTGAGCTTGATATGGTTACTGTTATTTTGGTGATTGTAAACTAGTGACAGCTCTAAAGTTAGATCAAAGAATAATTTCCACTTCAAAGAAATAAAACAAAATACTTTCATACTGGTCCAAAAAGTAATTTGCTAATACTTTAATCTGCAGAAGTGGAGGATAATTCATCAGGGGGCACCTCTTCCAGCAAGGATAATACTACTTGCCTTTTTAAAAACACTGAGCCTAATGTTGCAACATTTTATATGGATCAACCAGTCACTGAGGATTCTGTTGAATTTCCTTTTGGGGCTGTTTTGGTTAGTATGAGTTATCTTTTCTGTATGATAGCATATAATTGCGAATAGTCATGGATAAAGCTTAATATTTTCAGACATTTCGTTGTACTGATATTGGTAAATTTGCAATAATTGGTACTTCAGTCCGCAAGTGTGTTGATGGAGAATGGGATGGACAGAGGCCTTCTTGCTTTGGCCTTAACCAGGAAAATGATTATGCTTGTAAGTAGATGGAATTTCATTTACATTAAATTTTCTCTATCATTTGTTGGAAAAAGTCAATAAACATAATTTCAATGTTTTCATTGGGGTTTCCATTATACCCTCAAAACCACTAATTATTGCAAGAACAGAGCAAAGATACAGTATTAATTTGATTTTAACTATTTCAGGGGAAAAAAATACTTTCCAGTCTCATAGCTCAATAATGTAATTTAAAATTTTGACTAATACTGATATTGAGGTTCTTCTTGAGTTTCAATCTGGTGTAGAAAGCTTCCAACAACAAGTTTCAATTTACTAACAACCCACCAATGTGCTTAAGTAGATGTATATGTATGTACATTCCTTCCTTTAGGGTGGACAGGGTTATTTCCATAGTCAGTTTTTTTTTTTAATTCAGTTTCTAGTTTGAACTCATACTAAAAATACTACTTTGAGTCACAATAACATAATTAATTGAGTAGAATAGAAATAATTTTAGATTCTGAAACATAATGGGAATATTGCTTTTTTTTAATTAACAGTGGAGAAACCACCAACTATTTTATTCAGACATGAATCTGGACCGATTGCTCAGTCTAATGATGGGAAGATGATTATCTATCCTGGTACTACGCTGCACATGGAGTGCCTCTGGATCAGGAGGTTCGGAACACCAAAATGGGCAGTTTCTCATGAGTATAGGTAACATAAATGTTAAAAACACAACTTTCTAAACTTTAATAAGCTATGGTTAGAAATGATGTGTTGAACAATTAACTTTTAAATATTGTAAATTTTCATCAAATCACTAATAAGACTGTACAACTGCATAATAAACTCATCTACAATTCTTCAATCTAACTACATTGTAAAATAATCAATTAAGATTTATTCTACAAGTAATCTTGATCTGCAGTAGCCTATAACTTTTTTTACTGCTGATAGAAAGTATGAAGAAAGCTGGTCTAGTGATCCTGGAAGGGACTCTCAGCTGGAGTATAGATTGACCATTGCTGATGCAGTACCTGAAGATAGTGGAACCTATACTTGCATTACTCCAACAAGACATAGTCATTCTGTAGAGCTTGTAGTTAAAGGTAAGATGGAAATCATCATTTAAATTATAAGTATAAATTAATTGAAATAGGTAATTATTATCACTATAATTTAAATCAAAAATGCTAGAAATAAATATAGAACAAAGCACTATATTCTACATATTCAATAGACTAGAGTTATATTCTCTATTCTTAATATGTACTCCTTCCTTGATTTACTTTAAAATACAAACTATTGTTATATTTATATAAATGCAATTAACTATTCTGCAAAAACATTGAATAATCTGAATTATTTTCATGAATTATTTATTTACTTTTTATAGTTGGTAATCTCATTACACAAAATGATATTACAGTCAATTCCAAAGGCCAAGGGTGTTAAGGATTAGCATAATCTTATTCCATAAATATCAGTATGAAATCAATATTTGTCAGTGTTAAATGCATACTTCCAAACTCCATGAAAGTGCTTATTTTTCATGAAAATTACCAAGGAGCCAGCTTTTGGAACATGATTTTGGCTGAATCATGACATTTTCAGAAACTTAGATATCAGTTTTTTTTTTCTCCTTCCAAATCCAATTTACTCAGATCTCATAACTTACATAGCAGCCTAATTGCAAAATGAAAATGTCCAGTGGTCCAGAGAAACTTTTTTAGTAAAAAATTAAAATAATGGAAAGACACAATATTTTTGCACAGTAGTTTATTTAAATATTTGTTGCAATTACGGGTTTAAACAGCTCAGATATTTACAATAAAATTAAAATTTTAGATGAGTTGATTGAAATATACCTTTATATTCCGCAAACTTTAATTTATGGCTATATTGATTTCTTGTGGATTATGTGTTTTTATAGCAGTCCATTGCTCACCACTGCCCAACAGAAGAGGTCTCAAGGTGAGTACTGAGGAAACTAAAATGGGGACTACTGTTTTCCTCAACTGCCAGAATGGTAACTCTCTCATCGGTGCTCACCAGCTTATTTGCTTACCAAGTGGTAATTGGTCTAGTCCACTTCCTGTTTGTGAAAGTGAGTGATATGTTTTATAAGAAATCTTATAGTAGAAACATTATATAAATGTTTTCATTTGGAAAGTGACCCTCATTCAACAATTGGGATTTAGAAACCACTTAGGACATGCCTCATAATTCTTGTTTTTCCCAAGGCAATCGGGATACTGCTTAGTACTCCTTTCTGACTTAATTGTCTGTAGTAGAATGGGAATTCATTTGTTTACAATAAGCAAAATTTGTTTTAGATATTGGCATCCTGGTGATAATTATTTTGAAATCAAGTTATATAAATATATAAGTTATAAATTGATTATATATATTTAATCTTTCAAAGTACACAAAAGCTCTTTTGGTGTTATGAAAGTCCGACAATGATGAGAAGAGTATGGGCCTCTTTGGCTGCTATGTAGTGAAACAATTTTCCCTCTTCACTCATAAAGCTAATGAATTATAGAATTCTTCAAATACCTGAAATGCTGGAATATAAGTTGTTGGATGTTTTTAGGACATTCAATGAATCTGAGGCTATGGAGACATTGGTTATTGGCAGTGCTCTGAAATAATCAACAGCCATTACTATCACATTCACCTTAAATACTACATAACTGGTGTTATTTTAACTCATGTGTGGAATCAGAAGTAACAAAAGCTGATCTGGTGGATGAATCTGATTGGGCAATGCATGGATAATGTCTTTAAAATTTGTTCTTTGGGAATGTTCTTTTGAAATGTCTAGTTGGGATTAGGTAAAACTCCATGGTGATGTTTTTATTTTTATGCCACGTATATCTATTGATAAATTGTGGATGATGATCTTTCTGCCAATGGCAGGGTTGCCTCTCAGTCTTCAACTGAATTTTGCTGAGAATTTAGATTTGAAGATATACATGTGAATTAAAGATTAAAATGTAATCATAGTAACTGGTATTCAAGAAAAGAGTAAATATTATCAAAAATAGCAATGTTGCTTTCAATAAACCATAACGACTCTTGAAATGTATTAAATTTTTTTTATTATTTTTTATTTATTTATTTCTCTTTGGGGATAGACCGCATACAAATAGAGATCACCACAGCTCAACATATTAGTAAACTATTTACAAAATATCAAAAAATAAGTAAGCCTAAGTAATAAACAATTAAATAAAAAATACAAATCTGACTCACTAGAGTTATAAAAATAAAATAAAACAGTTCAAAGATATTTAAAAAATAATCTTTAATATTACATAAAATTAAACAATTTTAAAAATCATAGTTTTCTTCTTCATTTTTTTTTTTTTTTTTGGTGTAAGTTAAAAAAAAATGTAGTATCTTACATAAATACAAAAACAGACAAACAAATAATTATAACACATGGGTGTATACTACTTTATTGTGTGTTCATTATGAAGGTTCTAATGCAGAGGATACCACTTAAATCAAAATGAACATTTCTTAGTGTTGAAAAATCAGTAGGTGTTAATAACTCATTAATCTGGGTTCAATTGAATTGGGTGATATATGGCACATAATGCTAGTTGTTACCAATGATAGTTGTTGTAACTTGGGCAGTTTACTAAAATATGAAAAAGGTCTTTTTTATATATAGTGCACTTGTGTAGTTGTTTAACTATGTACATTCGATTTTCATCTATTTCTGATATATCTAACTGGATTAACCAATTGTGTTTTAATGTATGCTGTACATTGTTATGGTAATCTTTCATTTCTAAAAAACACATTTTAGGTTGTCTATTATTGTCCATGAGTAATATTTTATAAAACCCTTTAAGTACTATTTTAAGAACTTTATAACAACTATGAGTGAAATTAAACTTCAATCTTTCTGATTTGAATGCCTTCAAGTCCAGGGACCTTAAAAAATGATCTAGGTTGCTAATGAAGAGGCTGAACAGGAACATGAGTGTTGCCTTTCCCTGAAGAAGACTGCATGTCACATTAGTGTTATCAGTAAAAATATTAAGGTCACATTTCACTTTAATTTCTACATTTTTGTAAAGCTTCTTGAATAACCTTATCATTTTGGGACTAACACCGATTTCGAACAACTTAAACTTGAGCTTATTTAGGTTTACAGTGTTGAATTATTATTATTATATGGGCAAAGTCCTCGCTTAATAAGTGTTTCTTAATACATCGCGCGTTTCTTGACGTAGTTTTTTCGTAGAATGGGTTCGTTATTCCCACGCCTATTTTCTTGTGAGTGCCAACCATTGGCTAACAGGCCTCACAAATGCCCGTGGAGAGGTTTTGATTGAGTTTTGCATTATTTTGTTCTTGAAAAAAGCCCTGGTGGGACTGGGATTCGATCTGACAACCTGTGGGTTGGTAGACTGGTGCGTTACCACGCTGCTACCGCTGCCCCCTATATATTTTTTCTGAACCCTAATTGTATTGCCGGTATGCATTTAGTATTGTGGTCCCATCTAATTGTACAATTTAATAGTATCTGTGTAAAAATTTGCTTGATAGAATTAAGTAACGAAATAAGGTATAATTTTTTGGATTAGAATTATCACCCTTTTTGTGAGTAGAAATGCCTATTATCTATGACCACTGTTTCAGCTTTTTTTTTTTTCAGAATTTAGACTTGGATATATAAGAATTAAAGATAAAGTTTGCAATTAGGAGGCAAATTAAAAAAAAAATGTATGTTATGCTATCAGTGCCAGAGGATTTACGGGATTTACAGTGAAGATCAGTCTGTATTTCTTCAATGGAAATCGGGGAATCTAGGAGTGGGTGTAAAAGTCCAAAAAACATGGTGTTGTTGGTTATTTGTAGAATGTATATGTTATATGTAGAAGGAAATATTTGGTAGCAGTAGTGCACCCACAATTCTGGGACTATTGGAGTAGAAGTTTTTTTTTCGGCAACAATATAGATTGATTAGTTCCTAAAATGTCTTACTATCTGAGGCCTGGCTTAACAATTCAATTACACCACAATAGTATAATCTCTTTTTCAATGTGACTAGATTTTTAAATTGTTTGAAATGTATTAAATGTATACAGTTATTTTACTACAAGAGTACTTGCTACATTTCATAAGTTTAACTTTTCCCCGAAGTAAAATAGTCTCATAATTTTCCACCACTAATGGTAGAGTCTTCATTCGAAAAAAAAAAATTGAAGATAGCTAACTTTGTCAAAATTATAAATTGGAGGAAAACAAGTAGACAATTTTAGTCAAAAAATCCATGCTCCCCTCCCCTACCCATCAGAAAACATAAATTAATGACAGAAATTCTACCTTTTTAAAAGTATTTGTTTAATTATAATATAGTATATTAAGAAGACATTTTTCCCAACATCAAAACTATTGGATATGACCTGTATTGGATCCAGCTTGCAGTATCAGCGAAATATACAGTAAAAATTCTATTAATTTATCTGTTTATTTTTAGTTTTGGAATCCCTTATCAATTTATGCTTTTCCCTTTATACAATGGTAGATAAATAAACTACATCAGACAAATTTATTAAAATTGCTAATTATTTATTGATGGTTATAATTTAATTAGTGTTTTCTCCATAAGCTGTTGATGCCTTTGCTTGTATAGGCATGGAGTGCCCTGATCTCACAAACTTGCAGGATGCTAACTTACGAAGTTCTGTGCTGTCTCGAGAAGTTGGAGGAAGGGTAGTGTTTTCCTGTGGTCCTGGTCATGCCCTTGTGGGACCCTCACATTCTACCTGTCAAGCTTCTGGAGAATGGGCTCAGCCATTCCCTACCTGCAAGGGTGAGCAAATGAATATATATTATTTAAATAACCCGCAGAAGTGCTTATTGTATAATGCTTATTGTAGAGGTAGAATGTGGTGACCCTGGTCGACCAGAAAATGGCTGGGTCCAAGGAGGCTCCAATGGTGTCTACAAAGCTGGAGATCTAGCTACCTTTACTTGTGCTACTGATTTCATGATGGAAGGCCAGCCTGTGGTAGCTTGTCAGGAAAATGGTAGATGGAGTGCATCACCACCAAACTGTAAGTTAAAAATATGTACCTGATTAAGAAAATATATATATTATGTATAGTTAATAAAAAATTCTGATTTGGTGAGCTTACTTTTAGATATACCTAATCTACCTAGTCTTCAAAATATTAAATGGCTCTTTCTTCATTGATAAATAAACCTACTACTGAGTCATGGACTACTAGATCAATCCTGTTATTGAGTTTCTTGATAATCTCCACATAGCAGAGGCATGGCAAACACCACTTGTTCCAACCACTTGTGAACTTTTATACAAAATGTAATAAACATTCAAAAGTGATAAACATAGAAGTACATAAATTATCTTTCCTAATGTTAATTATACTTCTTTAAAACCTTGTCAATTCCTCCTCCTATCTCTTCAAATATTTCACCATGGTAATCCTTCAGATATTAATAATTTTTTTCACCTCCGAAAAAATAACTAAAATTATTATAATCCATTGTCTCTATCTTACATCTTTGTCTTACATTCCATAATAAACTCTTTAACATCTTAACAGATCCTTTCCCTCTCCAAAAGTGCTCTACTATTGTTTTCCACATCTCTTGTTCTATGCTAGGACTGAGAATGGGCAAAAACGTTCACATTCAATTTGAAGGTTTACACGATATTAATTATATGTGGAAGAAAGGGATGAATGAAAGTAATGTAGATAGAAATTGTAGGTTAAATTGAATGAAGTTATAAGGGCTGCCATGCTTCCAGGTATGTGTGATTTTTAACTCAACAAATTAATTCAAAAAGGAAAGTTAATTTCATAGATAAAAATAAATACTCTAATAGTCTTTTAGACTGTAAAGGTTTGTTATTTAATAATTATTAATTTTACATTTATTTAAATAAAGTAATACTTTTGTATGTACATCACATTACTTGGGTAATTTGTCTTCATTTTTACATTATTTATTAATTAACATTTCAACTTTTTGTTAATACTGGTCTTATGAGGGTTTTGTAAGTTAGTATTCCTGTATACCATTTATGTTTGTACTCCTGAGAAGACTTTTCAGGTCAAAGAAGCAGTAGTAGTATTTCATGATTCTAGTCTTAATCTAAGCTGGTATGTTATTATCAACATTCACATTACAGCCATTTTATGTAAATGCGACTCACTCAAAAGTATTATGAAGTATGAATGCTTACTTACCTGCCTTGGGGAAAGCGGCAATATCAGTGTATCGCGGGGGTTCCTTCTGTATCTATACAGTAGACCTTATCGAAGCAGGCTAAAACTCTTTCACTAAGGAGCTTCAGAAACTCATGCTTTACCCTGTGGTGTCAGCGTGTTATGAGGAGGGAGTTTTTGATGCATTTTCCCAGTACATGTGATGGTGTTTCAGGCTCTCTGTTACATTTATGACCAAAGGGAGGAACCCAAATTCTCTGACTTTTCCGCTGACCTGGGACTCCATGCAGTGGTGCATAATTGATGTTTAGTTTCAGAGCATTGGACCATTCAGAACCCATAAGAATCTTCTTGTCATAGATGAACCTATTTGTTTTTGAGGTCACCTTGAAATGGCATACTCCAATGCCCTGCCACCTGCAATTGGTCCATTCCTCAAACGCATTCTCACATAACCTTCAAACTCCAATGTTCCTGTTTAACGCCCAATCTATCTGCAAATTCAGCAATTTCAGCTGAATAATCGAACTTAGACTGGAACACGGCATCAGATACATTGAACAGTTGCTAAGCAATCGACCAGTGTTGTAAAAGAGCCTCCCATTGGCAGGGAATTAAGCCTAAACCTAGATATCTCCTCGGATCGCACAACATCACTGTGGAGGTGTTCGCAGGAAGTCCAATAATAGCCTTGACACTCCTGCAAATCATGATATCAATGCCTTCCAGTATCACTGGACATAGTGAGGGGAGCAGTTTGGAGAGGGTAAGACCCGGGAATACATATTGGTTGAAAATACATATTGTTGACCTGCTCAGGCTTAGGCAAGCAAGAGGCGACTAGCTTATTTAGATTTTAATTCAACCTAGTCACTGAATCTTCGTTGAACTTTAGCTCTTTCGAGAATGTGCATCCAAAATATCTGATTGTCTCACCTTTTTCAATTCGTTGTCTTGTCGCACACAGAAATCGCCTGGTATAACTTTAAGAAAATGTACTAGTGGTTTTCTTTTGTTTTAATTATTAAGATAATAAATATTACTTTTTTAAAATTGTAAATAGGTTAATAATATATTTCTAATATTTTCAGGTGTGAAAGCTTGTTCATATCCTGGGACTGTCATCAGTGGAAGAATGTCATTAGTGAAATTCTACTATAGCATTGATGAGGTTATTGAATTCAGGTAATGATCTATACAAATTTATGTTTTTTTAAAAGCAATTCCTTGGTCAAGTAATCGGCATTCATTTCTTCATAGTAAATATATATCCTGTTTATGATTTCATATTATTTTCTTCCACCCATTAGTACCTATATCCTTCTAAAACTAAATAATATTTCTTAAATGCTACCTATAATTCTTTAGTTCCCTTCAATTACCTAATTAATTTTTTAATTGGATTCTAGTTAGCTTGTCCATATTTGGTGATATATTGACTTAATTTACTCATGGTATAACATATATCTGTTATTTTTTGAACAGCTAGGCACATCAAAGAACCAATGAGCACTAATAGGGCTTTTTGTCATCTATTGTTTAAGATATTTATTGTTCATTATCACAAACATAGGAGGCTGTTTTTGTCGAGTGTATTAAGGAACCAGCCTAGCATTCTTGTGTTTGCAGTAATACAAATTTGAATCTGGGCAGGTTCAATTCAGAGTTGGACAAAAATTATTCAATTGACAAGAGACGAATACTTTTTTATTCGATTAACGAGGGACGAATACATTTTTTTTCGAATAAAAATAGGACTAAACAATCCGAATACTTTTTTATTCGAGTATTTGAAATACTATTTCAATCGAATACAAAATTAGTCGAATGAAAAATTAGTCGAATACATATGATTCGAATAACAATTTAATTTGTTTTTAAATTCACTTATTTTTTTTACCTCATTTAATTTCTAATGTATGAGGGTCCAATTTCACATATTCAGACGAGTACAAAACGAAAATGCTATCCATTTTAAGATCCCATATCGTTTTATTCTAATTTTTTTGATTTCTTACACATAGGGGCCAATTTTTAGGTTTTCGGATATGCAGAATATGAAAATGCTATTGATTTCAACATCACGTATCAATTTATTTTAACTTTCTTGATTTCTAAAGGCAGATCCACATGTTGGCCTCTCGCCACGAATGTGGCTTGTACAAATGCTCGGTAAACAAAGAGCGGGCCATCCACATGTCAGTGTTTTTCAGAGAGGCAAGCATGGTTGACGTACAAGTGGTTCCAGCCATTGCATTGGGATTATATTATTTTTATTACAAAAAAAGAATATGAAAGGGGATTGTAAAGATGCTACACGAGCGCTCTCAAGAACCCCTTTGATCTGTGTCCAAAAAACCGACTCTCAACGGATCGGCAACGAGCTTAGGCTTACTCGTACAAACCACCTATCCACATGCTCGCGCATGTCTCTGAGTTCGCCATGGCTTGGCCATGTGTTTGGAGATATGTAGAATATGAAAATACTATCGATTTTAGTATCGCGTATAGAGTTATTTTAACTTTTCTGATTTCTAACATGATGGGGTCCTTTTATGTTTTGAAGTATATAGAAAATGAAAATATCTATTTTAGTATCGCGTATCGATTTATTTTAACTATACTGATTTCTAATATATTAGGGTCATTTTATATGTTTCTTAAGACGCAGCAAACGACAATGCTATCGATTTTATGACCCATGCTTGCTTATCGATTTATAATATTTTTTCCGATCTCAAACGTATTTATTAGTGTTCTTTTGAATTTTCTAAGATGCAGAAAACGTACAAATGGCTTAATATATATAAAGGGACCCTAATATAAGAAGGTATCCAAATAAAAGTTAATATAAATCAATGCGCGATTTTGAAATGAATAGCATTACCATTTTCTGCATCACTAAAAACTCATAAAGGGACCTTTGGACATTGGAAAGTTAGAATAAATCTATAGTATTTTCATATTCTACATATCTCAAAACATAAAACTGGATGCTTATATGTTAGAAATCAGAAAAGTTACGCGACCTTAAAATCGATAGCATTTTCGTTTTCCGCGTGTTAAGAAACATATAAGAGGGCTCTAATATATCAGAAATCAGAAAAGTTAAAATTAATCTATACGCGATCTAAAATATACCGCCATAGGCCTGTAAGACGAAAATTGTCGTCTTTATACGAATACAAGTGTATTCGGATGGTTAATCATTTAATTTTTTCGAATAAGAGATTATTTGTCCTTAAAATTGATGAATACAAAAGTATTCAAATGGTTATTCGAATTGTTTTGCCGAAATAATTGATTTTTCGTAATAATAAAAATAATGACGAATAAAAAAGTATTCGGATGGTGAATCACATGCTTTTGTACGAATAATTGATTATTCGTGTAAAATAATGGCGAATGAAAAAGTATTCGGATGGTTAATCATATGTTTTTTGTACGAATAATTGATTATTCGAGTAGAAAATTCACGAATAAAAAAGTATTCGTCTCTCGTCAATCGAATAATATTTGCCCGACTCTGGTTCAATTTTATTTCATGGTGGATGGAATTAAAGTCAATAGACCATCACTTTTCCACTCTGGCTGGACTAGATTACCCTTAATAGATCAAAAGTAATACTTAGAAATATTACAAATCCCAATAACATTATATTTTGTATATCTATAAATAGTGGAATTGAAAATTGAAACTAATAATTTCAAGTAGAGTCTGTTAATATAGGCAGCTTGATTCTTGAATTGTTCTTTCTGGGCCCAATCTAATGAATTGGTCACCTGATGTGCTAAGAAAAAAAAAGTTTGAATTTAAATTTATAAATAATATAAAACTTAAATTTAGATGGATGACTGATGCATGAACAGATCTAACAGATTAATACATGATATCAGTTCAAAAATATCATTGTTAATTTTCAAATTTGTATACCTGACACATTTAATTTTTTTTCTGTAGTATTAATAGATGGTAATAGTTAATAAATTTAGTGACTTAAGAAAAGTTTAATCAAAGTATTACTACAGAGCTGTTAATCTTTTTCAATTTCAGATGTGACGAAGGACTCATAATGTCTGGTCCAGCAAAGATACGCTGTTTGAAGACTGGAAAATGGTCGGGGTCTATACCTGTCTGCAGGTCTCAGACAAATTTATAAAAATAAATCAAGATTAAATGAAAATTTGTTAAAAGATAAAATAATAATAATAATAATAATAATGAGGAAAATCAATACAACATTCAAGCTTCCTCTCGTGAAGTGTGCAACATATAGAAGGAAAAGTGAGAATCAGTAAAATGAACACAAGCAATATAATTGACAAAGATGACTACTATATGATCAAAAATGGATTCTTTATGAAACTATATAAAATAATTAAAAACAAGTGTTGTAGTCATGAAACCATGTATCTAATTACTGTCTTAGAAAAGAAAATTACTGTAATTGCAACACTTTTTATTTACGAAAATCTAAAAAGATTTGCTTTTGATGCTTGACACATAAACTATCTTAGATAAAGAGCAGCAAACAATAATACAAAATTTAGGAAGATTTTTAGAGGAACATATTATAAAGAATATTTTCATCATTTAAGTGATATCTTCCAAACTCACTGCTTTAATGAAAAGTATCAGCCCACCAAATAATGAACCCAGTGTCAGGCACATCCCATATCTAGCCCAAATCGACATAATTATTAATTTGTCAGTAATTATATGGTTGTAGACACTTTTACTTTTGGTTTGTAATTTTATCCAAAATGAATTTATCGATTTTTTTTTTTACTCATCAAGAATAGTAGACCATTAAAAATGTAACATATCATCAAAAAGGTAAATTCAAATAAGTTTCTATAATATAAAAAAATACCTTGTACTTATGATATTATGTGTGTTGTTTATTTAATATTTATTAAAATCATGAAACTCACTTTTTTTTATTTAATTCTCTTCTAATTTGATTCCAAAATTCACCATTCTTTAATTTCGTTTTCATTTAATTAGAATGCCTTCCGCAATATAAGAAAGGGTGTTCTTGAATTAAACAAATTCACTTTTCAACCTCCCTGGGCCACTCCTTACAAACAGTGCCTCTAGTGCAACCTGACATAAGCCTGGGACAAAACTGCACGGGTCGTCCAATATGCAAGGCCACACAGTAAATTTTGATACACAGAACTGCCTAAGCGTGGGCAGTGCCTGCGCTGGGCTCAACATATGATTGGTCTTAATCCCCTTAAAATTTTTATGCTTGGCCTAAAAGCTTCAGATTAGTGCTTCATAATTAATACATTTGTGATAATTAGAATTAAATAATAAATTTTGTGATTTTTAAATAATAGAATAATTAATTAATCATGTTAATGTTTAAAAATTATAAACAAACAATCAATATAAATATGTTATATTTTTAGATATTATCTCATAACTATAAGTGATTTGAATCTGAAAAAAAATTGTATAATTAGTTCTATGTTACACCTTTAAGTACTATCACATGGAATTGTAATTTATCTATTTTTTTGGTGATCACTATTGTAAAATCAATAAAGATTTTGAGAAAATAAATATAATTTTGTTAAATTACTTTTGAGTTCAAGTTCACCAAATATTCTTTCTCCAAAGTTTAGTCTCAGATTAACCTAACAAGTTGAAATTTGAATTTGTAATAACTTGTATTATCAAATAATTGAAGTGATATCTGAAACTGATCAAATAATTTCTTGTCCATGCAAGAGACTTTCGTCATGAGATTGAGAGTTGTTTTGCAGCTTTATGAGCTAACTCATTGGCTACTATCAGCCAGTGGACTTTAACATAAAACAATATGCCACATAGCAGAAACATCTTATTAATATAAAATAAGTTTGTGAATCATAGTTTATTCAACAGTTTAAACTGAGTCAGTGGAAATACAAATCATCTTGTACCTTTGTTGTAAATTAATATATTTCAGTATTTTAGAGAATTGCATATTTTTCTGCTTGATTATTAATACATTTTGGTCCTTATTTTAATCTAATTGTAACAATAAGTAAGCTATTTTTAAAGATTTTTTTTTTAAATATCCAACTAGGTATTGTTTTTACTTATGGCTGAGTAAAATTGATGATCTATTTATGTATTCTATTGTGTGTAGAATTATGAGTTCGAACTTAACCTAATGAATCCAGTTTTTGTAATTAGTCTAATGTACTAAGTATTGTGAGTTAAATTCCCCTGTATCAGTTTTATTAGGTAATTATGTTTCTCTTTGGAGAAATTAAATCGGTGACAGCTAAACAGAGGATTAATGTAATTTTATAGTCAGCAGAAAATCGTACTTCTAGTTTCACTACGGCTCTGTAATAAGTGGTGTACCCATTTGGAGTGATCTACATTTTCAATGATACTTGTAACAAGTCAACACTAGATTTGGCTTTGCCTATTAAGATATAAGGAATGAACTTAAGTTTAATAAAAATCGGTTTCTTATTATATTTGAGATTTAAATTACATGTTTAAACTTAAACAAAAAAAAAAATAATTTCAGTAGTAAAAACTTCTTTAATCTTATTTTTAATGAATTCAATTTCAATCAAACATTTACAACTTCTACAATGTTCTTTACTATATATATATATAGTCCCTCTCTTTCATTTGGTTTAAATTAATATAAGAAATTTTATATTAGACAATTTCTAGGGTTCAAGGAGTTATTTGGGTGTGTTCTAACTTTAAATTATGACTTGAATTAGTAAATTTTACCAAGGACTTAGTAGAAAATTTACTGTCTGAATAAACTTCAAATTTCATTGGTTTATAAATTTATTGGAGGAAACACATTATCTATGATTAAGTTTACATAAATTTTAGACTTAATGATATTAACACATTGATGTTAATGACAAGGTCATTACTTTTATCCAAAAATCATTCTGATTTTACTTGCTTTGGTAAGCGGTATACCTTGTCAAAGTGACCTGGTGTCCCACAGTTTCAAGACTTCTTCAGAGTACACTCATTGATTGTATGTTGCGACTTGGGTGACTGAAAAACAGAAATTAAAGTGGACAGGAAGGATAGAGAAACTGAAAAAAACATTAATTAATCATCATTTATTTAAAAATAACCATGGCTTTCTAAAGAACCAAAAATTTAATTGATATGAAAAAGGTTGTTTAATCATCTTAGCGTTTTTGTCATCACACATACAAGTTTAGTTCTTCTTATCATGAATAGCAGCTTCCCAAACTAACTTCATTTCTTTCTCTCTGTTTCTAAAACATTGGTTATTTAAATAACACAAATTAATAAAGTACTTCACCTAATTTTACTACTCTATAATTTTATTACTTAGCTGCATTCTTCAGTTCTTTAATTTGAGAATCTTTTGATAGCAACTCTTCTTTAAGCTTTAGAAATTCCATATTCTTTTCAGTTTGAACTCGATTCACCCTTTCCACTTGTGAGCAAATATTTTCATCAAGCACTTTAATCTGTTCCAGAGTTTCCATTTCAACACCCTAAACAAAAATATGGTGTGTTCTAGATAAATGTTCATATTTATAATATATATTAT
>NW_027116648.1:165012-165850 GCF_000696795.3 Halyomorpha halys | reverse complement strand
AAAAAAATTAACTTCTTTTGATATGAGACCTAAACTGAAAAAGAACTGTTATTTTAAGTTTGAATTTTTTTTAAATCTTTTTGTGCGATCTCTTCAATTTTTTTTTCTTCTTCCCTCTGTGACGAACTTAATTACAGCATGGTTAACGGAGAAAAACAACCACTGGTAAGAGCGCCAGTTCTGAACTTCCCTCCGCCTAATTAAGCGGGTCCTGCGGCTCAAGCAGCACCTGCACCCCTGGTAGCCCCCGTGGTTCCTGTAAAGCCTCCTCTACCAGAGACTACATTAGCTCAGGCGCATGCCATTGTATTGGCTATGCTAAAAGTAAGGACAGCCACGTCGCAAGATCTAAGGAAGGTCATCTCAGACTTAAAGCGATTCTCAGGTGAGATTGGCGAACTTAATCACTTCCCCTAAGGCGAAGATCGCATCATAGGAAGAATGGAGGTCAAATTATTTATAAAAGTTACAAATAAACTTAAAATAAAAAACAATAAATGGAATAAATAATAACATTTTATATAATATAATTTAAATGTGGCAATATGAGGACCCTCCAGTTTTTATATTGTCATTCCTGGAAGTTTTAATTGTTCAATATGGACAATTCTCCTCTTTTTAGGTTCTCAGATACTCTCTACTGTGACAATATTATGTTCTCTAATGGCTATCTCCCTGAATGGGTCCTTCTGACTTTTATTGAGTCCAGCACGTCTATATATACATATGTTTGTTTGTTTATTGGCGCGACAGACCGTGGAGGTAGGTCCAAGCCTCGCGCGATGTACTTGGGAAATACATCGCGCGTTTCTTGACATGGTTTTTTCGTAGGGTGGGT
>NW_027116648.1:164363-164854 GCF_000696795.3 Halyomorpha halys | reverse complement strand
AAATTAATTAATGAAATAATGATAACGTATAAATAAAGTTTGTAAGACTGACAAAAGAGTGTATGAATAATCCTAAATTTAGAGTCCTGAGATTGTATTTTACAATTTTTTTTTTTGTAATACGCATTAAACAGCTATATCGTTTATTAAAATGATTTAGAAATTTAACTATTTTTAATTTTGTTCTTGTTAAATTAGTTGTTTTTATTCAAATGTTTCAATAATATTTTTACGTTAGTTTATCCATGGATATGCACACTTCATTATACATTTTCATAAAGAGAAGATCATATTGAATTATGTACTAACATTCTATTAATTTTCTCGACTCCTTTTCTCACAGAATCAATTGATTGCATTATCAACCAAAAGACCATGGATGAAAAGCTACTAATGAATTATTTCAGCATGTCACCTTGAAGTAAATAATAATGATCACTAACCATTCTACCATAAGTGTCAGCCAGCAGTAATGTTAAAATGGGGAGACA
>NW_027116648.1:158046-163912 GCF_000696795.3 Halyomorpha halys | reverse complement strand
TTAAATTAGTTGTTTTTATTCAAATGTTTCAATAATATGTTTACGTTAGTTTATCCATGGATAAGCACACTCCATAAAGAGATCATATTGAATTATGTATGTATTAACATTCTGTTAATTTTCTCGACTCTTTTTCTCACAGAATCAATTGATTGCATTATCAACCAAAAAACCATGGATGAAAAGCTACTAATGAATCATTTCAGCATGTCACCTTGAAGTAAATAATAATGATCACTAACCATTCTACCATAAGTGTCAGCCAGCAGTAATGTTAAAATGGGGAGACAATAAATTGCGGGACGACACAATTATAACTGACCATCATACCCCATACAGTTGAATAATATACAGATGAAGAGTAATTGGTAAGAGTAAAACACAGATCATCAAAATTGGAGTGATAATGATAATGTGCAGAAAAAGGTGAATGACAAAATATCAAGATCTCTGTAAGGAGGAACCACAGGTTAGTGGAAGTAAATATCTACCTGATAGTCTCCAACAATGGCTTGATTCCTGCGAAAACCTAAAATCAATAAAGGTCCTTGAATTTCACAAGGAAGTTGAAGTATTGTAAAAAACAGTTTTGTCGAGAACCACGAGTGTAGTAAGAAATTTTTCAATATTGCTAAAACTGCAAATAGAGCTGACCCTGAACCATCGTCCAGATAAGTGAATTTATAAAGTATAAAAAATCCCGAGAAGGAAACAAATTAAAAATTATTGTAATACTCAATTACCCTTGTCATAAGGAACATGCAATAATGTATTTAGAATAAATAAACTAAATCTTTGGTTAATAACAAATATTCATTTATCGTTTTTAAAATCATGAAAAAAAAAGAGTCTAACAATGATAGTGAATCATAATGATAAAATTCCATTACTTTCAGTTGTTGTTTGATTTTATCGATCCTACATGATAGATTTTCATTAAGACGTAATTCCCCATGGACTCCTTTCAACAAACTCTCATGTTCAAGGATTAACTCCTTAGAAAACTCTATAAGCCCATCCATTCTCTTCTTCATAGCTTCATGTTTTCGCTGAAACCGCAACCTCTTCTCTTCTGACTCTGCTAATTTCACTTCAGCTTCCCTGAAATACATAAAACTGAAATGAAAAAATTGATAGTTGACAGATCACTTTTAATAACAAGAATCATGTTATACTACACACACTAGATTTAGTTACTGTCAATCACTAATTCATTATGGACAGACATTTAAGGCTAACATCTAATAAACTTTATACTCAGCCATAGACAGCAAAAAAAAAATTACAAGTTTTTTACTTCATTGGAGTAAAAAAGAGAGGTGATGTAATGCATAGTAAACGATAGGTGGTATAATCTTGTTCCAAAGAATGCTTCTTAATAATAGTTAGGCAAATGTAATTGAGTATCAAGTTGGAAATCTTGCCCCTTTCATAATATTTGGATTTTTAACTAATCGGTTGAATTGTTTTAATGGGTTGAAGAAAGTGCCACTTTTACTGTTAATATATCAGAACTAAGTTTAAAATCCAACTAAATTTCAGGTATCTTGAACATTTAAATTGAAATAAAAAAAATTAACTTCTTTTGATATGAGACCTAAACTGAAAAATTAACCTAGGTTTATTAAGGGATTAAATGTTTGTAAAATTCCTTGTGTTTCTTCACTTTTCAATTTGTATGCATTAATCACTGGACTAATAAAATAATAATGATAAGATTATATTACCATTGAATATATTGTTTTACTGTAGAGAAAAAAAGTTGTTAAGACTTTGAAAGTACTCACTTAAGTCTGATCATGATGGCAGGAACGGCATTGTTCAGATGAGATGG
Organism: Halyomorpha halys; assembly: GCF_000696795.3. Classification (NCBI taxonomy): domain Eukaryota; kingdom Metazoa; phylum Arthropoda; class Insecta; order Hemiptera; family Pentatomidae; genus Halyomorpha; species Halyomorpha halys. The sequence continues at coordinate 162,078 of NW_027116648.1, read as the reverse complement.
TCCCATTTCTTCTAAATCTGATATTTTATTTAATAAGGCATTTCTCTCATCAGTATGCCGAGATTTCAGTTCATCCAGCAATCTTTAAAATATTCATAGAAACATTTCATAGGCACCTTCTGGGTAACACATTAAAAATAGTAATAAAATGAACTCACTACTTGCACTAAATCTTACATGCCTTAATTCATTGAACTAATAAAAAAAAAAAACTATAACTAAATTATCATTGGATATGATAATACAATTTTTCTTTAGACACAAAAAAAATTTTTTTAAGTACTCGCTTAATATATTAAAGATAGTGTTCAACGTGATAGATTGATCTGAATGTCAAAATTAATTAATGAAATAATGATAACGTATAAATAAAGTTTGTAAGACTGACAAAAGCGTGTATGAATAATCTTAAATTTAGAGTCCTGATACAAGGAGAAGTTTCTGAAGCCTTCGAAGTCAGAACAGATCTGAGACAAGGAGATAGACTCCCACCAATGATGTTCAATTGTGCCCTAGAAAAAGTGATTAGAAGAACATCATGCAGAAATTATGGGTTGCACGTCGGAATGAAACATTGGGGTCCTAGGCAGTATCTCAGATGACATGAAAATACTTCCAAAGACTCTAACAAGAGATGCAGAGGAAATCGACTTACAAGTAAATGAAGACAAAAACAAAGTATCTGTTGGTAAGCCGAAAAATTCAACTTAACGACATGGTCTGCGTGAATGGCAAACCTTTTCCGAAAGTAGAGAGTATCAAATACCTCGGCCCCACAATAATATTTATGAATGATCAAAAGACTGAGTAGACCAGCATAAAACAAACACGGATAGAGCCTTCTTCTCTCTGACAAGAATACTGAAATCTCCAATGATCTCTAAAAATCTGAAGCTAAGGGTGTACAATGCCATGCTAAAGCCAGCTCTGATGTATGGCTGCGAGAGTGGGCTTTATCTAGCAGGTACCCTAGAGAGCACAATCGAGATATTTAAACGATGCAATTACAGGAGCTATCTGGGATCACAGCCTTAAGTCATGGAGAAGAAGAACTAACAGTGAAAACTTGCAGAGACTGGTCAGTCAGTATCTCATGATATAAAAGCAAGGAGGTTAAGATTGGCAGGAGAGGTGGTTCGAAGTGATCCATCAGGACGCCTCTAAACAACAATGAATGTATAGTTGACCAGACACCACGTGGGAAGCCATAGACCAGATGTATAAATAGAACTGACAAAGATGGGAAAGAGCTACAAGCAGAAAACTGGAAAGCTGGAGGCTGGTTCGGGCGGCCAACTAGGCCAGCAAGGTCTAGAACCAACGGTAAAAAAAATTAAGACTAAATGAATTAGAAACAGAGTTTTTCTTTGTTAAAATAAATTATGGTACCCGCCTCCAATAATTGCAAAAAGTAACTACAATGAACAATAGTTTAAACTAATTATAAACATTAACACTAATTGACACTATGAGACTACTGATTGACTGGCTGGGAGAGACTAAGATCGCTGATTCAGGTTTCGGACTTCCCACACTTGGCTCCATGACTTCTCCGGGCTTTTTAAGCGAAGTCCTCTGAGCAAAAATAAAAATTTAAATTGTTTTATACTAATTGTTTGTTTTTCTGTATATACTGAAACCAGGCTCTGGCTCTGCCATCAAAATGTTCTGGTGGGTCATCAGGTTGTGGATTTTGGGTTTAGGATAGGTTTTTGGGTATAAATCATTTTAAATTTACAATACTGTTGATAAACGTGAAAACATAAAAGATATAAACAAATAATATAAAATACATAAGTAATAAAATCGGATACAATAATATCATAAGCTTCTAACTCTTCTATTTCTATATTGCCTATATCTATTTGTTGAATTTCATCAAATGTATAATTAGTAAATAAAATAGAATTATTATTGATATTATAAGGCGAAATTAAAGGAATATTTACATTGCCTTCATATGTTAGAGGAACACTGATCTTTATAAACTTTACATTTTTATTAAGACTAAGAAGGCTAGTATATTATAAATGAAATAATTGAGCATTGTTATTGGTTATTGTTTCTATCATATTAATATTAAAAGTCAAATATTGGTTTAACATGGGTACTAACTTAAACATAGGATTAGCTATTATTTCTACAGGTTTAAAAATAGCTAATTTTACATTTTTATATAATTATAAAATAAATTTATCTCTAATTTCTACAATATTTTTACAATAATGGTTTGAATTAAATTTTATATCATTTCCATTATAAAAGGTATTTTTATGTCTGATGATCAATTGTTCTATTTTTTAACGTGGCAGCTTTGTTATTCCTTTTAGTGGGATATGATAATGCATAATAGGTTGTTTTGGATAGTGTTTTTAAAGGGATTTTTATAAAATAATAAATTAGTCCATAATCTGATAGTGAAGATGAAAGTATTAATAAGTAAGCAATTGAGTTCTGCATTTTGTGATATCGGTTCGTTGTAAGGGATTTTAAGGTTTTCTAATTCTTGAGTCGTTAGTATACTTGTGTGTGTAATTCCTAATTTACATTGTTCTAGTGATAGTTCTATGTCATTAACCTGGGATTCAATTAAGTTTAAAATAGTGAGTAAGTCGTGGTACATTAATTTTATAAGAGCTGTGTCAGCGAAGTTGTTTATCTTTTCTATGTCGTTTTTATATTTGTTTAAAATAGTTATTCCTTTATTGAGTAAAGCAGTTAGTTGTTTATTTAATGTTAAGTCTTGTATGTTCGTTGTGTTCTCTGTAGTACATGTTTCTTTCAATCTTGGTAAAGATATTTTCATATTTTTCTTTATCATTAGCGTCCATGTTACCCGTGATCCAACTTACAGCGGTACCTAATCCGTTTATTAGTCCTCGTTTTGTTCTGTGAGTTTTTCGTGTATTCATTATGTGATCGATTTGTTCTAAGACTCTATTATATTTTTGTTCTAATATATTATGAAGTGTACTATATTCCTTATTAACTGTCAAAAGTTTTATGTTAGTTCCTAAAGTTCTAATTTCCTCTATAAGATAAGTAAGGTTTTTATAATATAAAACGGTGTACCATTCTTCGAGTATGTACGATGGGTTAATTTAGACAATTGATACACCTGGTCCGTAAGAGAGGTCTTGTATCATGAGCGTCTCTGCCTTGGGAATGAGTGGTGTCGTCAAAAGAAGACTTGAAAGTCATCAAAATCGAAGCCATATACGTCAACTTCTGGAAAATCAGATGGATATGAATTATTTTCTAATTCCAGAATAATTTTCTCAATATCTTCGTTATTAATATTTTCTTTATTTTTATTGGGTTGTTTCTTTTTGATTTTCTTAGGTCTTTTACTTGATCTGAGTGTAATCTATTGTTTTCCTTTCTTATCTTTTGCTTGAAATTTTCCATTAAAATGTTTTCCTTTTTGATAGTTGGGGTCTGTTTTCTTTTTTCTTTGTTGTTTGATATAAACATCTTCCGGGACGTCCGCATTTTCTCTTGTTTTTTTTGCTCTTGCTATATATCTTCCTTTATTTTGTTCGATATTTCCTTTAATCGCTTCATGGAGTTGTATCATTTGTGTTGTTTGTGATAATTATGAACTAAATATTCCAAAATTTCGGGTGTTTCAGTAAAGATTTCATTAGTAATTCCAAAAGTTATTTTGTTGCGTGTCATTTCGAGATCCTGATTTAAGGAATTATTGTAATCTGAAATTTCTGTTCTAATTGTTTTATTTTTTATTTTCTAAGTTTATTAGTCTAAGGATTTCTAATAATGATGAACTGGCACGAATTAATAGTCCTAGTGCATTTGGATGATTAGGACTTGTATAGTGTAAGTCAGTATTATGATGTTTTGTAAAGTCATTGAATAGATTATTATTGCATTCTTGTCCATTGTCACATGATATGATTTTGGGTTTTGGGAAGTATACTAAATAACCATGACACTGTCATCTTCCGGTACTTCGTTATTCGGTAATTCGTTGGTTCGTATATATTTTTAACTGTTCCTATCACCATTTGTCAT